>NW_024412397.1:44373101-44496684 GCF_014898765.1 Herpailurus yagouaroundi | reverse complement strand
CGGCCTCAGCGAGCGCGACCGACGCGAGTCGCAGCCGCCACCGCCGCTCTCCCCGCGCTCGCCGCACGCGCTGCCAGGCTGCGCGGCCCTCTCTCTTCTCCTCTCCTCCCCGCCCGCTGCCGCCGCCGCCCTCGCCCCCGCCTCCCTCCTCCGCCGAGCTTCCCCGCCCGCGTCGTGGCCAATCGGAGGCCACCGAGCTGCGGCTGTAGCCGGCCAGATCCACGGCAGCCGTCCGCCCCCGCCCCGCCGAAGCACCCCGTTTTTGCTGCAGCCCGCGGGGGGTCGCCGGAGGGAAGTCTGGGGTGCGTGGAACACCGCCCTGGCAGGTGGAGGGGCTGCGGGAAATAAAATAACTTGCACAGGAACTTGATGGTTGGCAGGTTCATCGTTGGACCGCGATGAGGGATTAGAGATTAGGAAGGGAGGGGGAATGCCTCCGAGGTAGCCGAACGCACGCTTCTCTTTCTGTTTTGTCATTCTTTCGAGATAGATGATTTTTCTGGGTAGGGACAGACACAGCAAACTAGCAACGCAGGCAGAGCCCACCCTGGCCATTGTTGTCTGAGGTGCTTGCCATGAGCCACCTGCGGGCCAGGGAGGGCGGAGGCCGCAGTTTCTCTTCGGCGCTAGTACTTCTCCCACCTTTGCAGATGTACTGGAATAGCCCAAGTTTGTGTGTTGTTTCGTTTTCTTTTGTTCCCTCTGGGAATTTGAGAGTGCGCGTTATTTTATTTGAAGTCTCCCGTTTTATATTTCTACTCGTCAGTGGTACTGTTCACAATTTTTAACAAACAGTTTTCAGGGAGTTTGACTTCCTTGCTTACACCACCTTCCAACATCATCAACAAAGAAAACCAGAAGAAATAGAAAGAAAGGGGTAAACAATCTAAAAGCCAGAACTGTCTGTGAAAATAGGATTATCTAAAAGACAAAATGACATTACAGAGTTCGCACCCAGGAAAGGAGTTTTGCTTCCTCTCTGTAAGGCATGAACTTGGAGTGGGACACAAAAAGTGAGAGACTTTACAAGTTTGGGTCACAAACATTTGTGAAATGGAGGGAGGGGTGAGGAGTAACTGATTTGGGCAAGATAATACATTTTTTCCAGAACTTTTTTTTTTTTTTTAAGTATTACAGGTAAATAAAAATACCGGTTTTATCTAAGCGTTTCCATACTCTGGAGGTCGTCGAACTTCGTTGCAGTTAATGAACATTATTCCTCTGCTTTGGGTAACTGAAGTATTAACATTATTTGAATTTGAGTTTCAGGATACTGATCATTTAAGAACTTGATGAATCTCTAAAAATCAAGTACTAATTTCTTTGACATGAGTGATGCAGCTTTTAATAATGTACAATTGCTGGCTAGGCTTTTAAATTTTTAATATTCATAGGGAAGCTTATTCAATTTTAATTAAAACATAATATTGTAGGCCATTTTTAAAATGGATCTCAAAAAAATTTCCTGGATTTTCCTCTCAAAAGAATAAGGAAGGTCATGTTAATCAATTTAAAGATGAAAGGTGAGGCTTGTTCTTTCTCTTTCTCTTCTTTGCTAAATATTATTGTCACACCATTGCTAATCGGCCTAAAAGTTCTCCTTGCAATAGGATATTTATAAGTTCCAATTTCAAGGAACTGTACATAATAGTAAAACTTTCAGTAGCAATATGGATATACTGTTTGTTGTATCACCAAGTGGCATTTATAGAACCTGTCTTCATGCTTAAGAATTAAGCTTTGATCCTGGACATGAGACCTTAGTTTACATCCTCCCCACTCCCAGCAGTAGCCATTGATGTTTATTGCTGTTCTGATTACTTTAAAGTTAGAACAGATTTCAGCCTGAATAACTCTATTGCTTGTTAGTATTATTTGCTAGAAGCTTTAAACATCATGCCCTTATAAATTAAACTCTTACTATGACTTCAAAATCTGCTTTGGAATGCCTGTCAGCTAACTAATTCTCTGATTCCAATAGTTTTTTGATCATACAGATAAGAACTTGCAGCATTTTTAAAAAATTTGGTCCAACTTGCATGGATCTCCTTTTTCAATGGTTGTGAATTGCTTTGGAATCTTGTCTGAGATTAACTTGATCACATGGTCAGCCACATCTTGCTAATCAGCCTTTTATCACAAGAAGGAATAGCCTAGTCTAAAATCATGTTATTGGAGACCTTGTGCATCCATTTGATGTTCATAAAATTAGATCTAGTGTTGACTTTGGTACGCAACACATCCTTGCCTCCATTGTACCATAGTTAAGATAATCTAATGGGGCCATTCATTTCACTAGGCAAATGGTGACCGAACTCTTAAGATTTTCAGCTTCTGATCACAGCACTGTCAGTCAAAAACTAACTTTCCATCAGCCTAAAGAACTCCAGGGCTGCAGGGGGCTTGGCAGTGACCCAGGGAAACAGCCAAGTGGTGGGGAAAAAGGGAGAAGACAAGAAAATAACAAAAATTAAGTCTGAGTTCATACATTAAAAATCAGTCTAATCCTTTGATTTCTGGCGCATGGGCTGCTGCTGATTTACTACAAGAAGTCTGCAAATAAATATGTGCACCAAGCATCATGGACAGACTGAATAAACCATGTGTCCTGCATCCATAGCCAGTCTTCATAGATAGATAGATAGATAGATAGATAGATAGATAGATAGATATCATGATGATTCAGTTTTAAAATTTTATTTCAAAGTAAATCGTAACAATTTTTTGTTCTGGTGTATTTTCTCAAACTGGAGATGCTAAACCTACAAATACATCATGCCAGTGTTTTCGTATAAAAGGGTCCTCACTTTGGAAACAAACCACAAATAGTAGTAGTCTGCCTGCAGCCCCCCACATACAGCCTCTCTTCGCAAATGCCCAAACACTTGTCTTTACCCTGCAAAGGTCCTTCCCAGATACTGAATGAAGGCACTCCTTCACTTTTCCTCCTTCTCTCAACCTCCTTTGGAAGCTAGGATTGACCCTTATCCCTTAGGAAATGTCCTGCATGTTGCAAGTTTCTCCCCAATTAGCTTTAGTATATTAAAGCTGACCTTTCCTGGGCAATACCCGTTTTATAGAGTTATGGAATGTTTTAATTAAAGTTAAAGAGGATCTATGCAACCCCCTTATTTTCTAGGAACACTGAAGCTTAAAGAGGTTCACAAGGCTACCCACTGGCAAGTAGGGAACCCCAATGAGACACAGGTTCTCTTACTCCCTGTCCTATGTAAGCTCTTTACATTAATCTCAACAGTCCCTTTTAACTTTAGAAAAATCAATGATACGAAATGAGAGGAAGGTTTAACAAAAACAAGAAAAAGAAAATTTAATGAGGCTGGGGATTTGTCCTTTATTTCTCTTAGATATTTTGTTCTTTGCAGTGTATGTAACATGGGGCACATAACTGCTTTTCTCTCTGCGGGTCTCAGTTCTCCGGTGCCTTTTTCAGTGTGATCATCTCACCATATTTAGTGTGATTCTGGCGTTTCAAGATTCATATCTTTCATACAACCTGGCTGCTGAGTACAAGCTGGCTGTTCATTTGGCACTCTACCAGGGAAGTCGCGATCTGTCCCAATACTAGAAGAAAAACCCGGCTTTATTTTTTTTTAACCTACTCTTATTTGGGGGATATTATTTACCTTTCTTTCCTTTATTTAAAATTTTAATTTTTTTATTTTTTTTCTTTTCTTTTTTAGGTTTTTGGGGTTTTTGTGCTTTTAGTATTTGAAAATCAAACTCAATGTTTCCATGGAAAATATAACCAAGTAAGTAACTTGAAGCACTTATGGTCAAGTAAGTGAATAAGGGAGTGATAAATTTCCATGACCAGGGAAGCAATTCACAAGCAGCCTTTATATTACAGGGAGCACCCCTTCATCCCCCAGAAGAATCCCTTCTGGAAGGTAAAAGGGCATAATAAACAGATTATGATTTTGAATTCAGGGGGACCTAGCTCTATGAACTTGGTTGAGTTTCTCAACATTTCTAAGGGTCTTTTTTATGATCTCTAAAATGTGGATAATATATCAGTATTTCTTAAGAAAGCCTGATATGAACACAGTGGAACATAGTAAGGCATTGGCATTTTATGTATGTGTATTACATAGCCTTATTTCCATTGAGGATTTGGAATGGAGTTACTCAGTGAATGTTCCTCTCACCTCCTGCAGTACCGTTTGCAATGAAAACAAACAAATAAGGCTTTTGGGGAGGCTCAGATTTTACAAAGCAACACAAAATCTCTAATGTAGATAATAATGGCTGAATAAATATTCTACAGACTGACAAAAGTAATAAATATTTGGTGGCTTTAAAAGGTGCATAAAAACATTAAGAATATTAAGGTATTAGTAGGAAACTATCTTAAATATTAATGTATTGATTTTATATAGGAAAACAAACTCATTTTTGAATTGTCTCATCAATTGATAATAGCAAGACCGGGACTAAAACTTACTTTGCTTAGAACCTTTCTCCAGAGAACCTGATTTGTCATTTCTCGAACCACTTTCTGTGTGTTCCCAGAGTCAAGATTTCACAGTTGATTTCAGAGCCCTGCTTGAACATCAGCTGTATTTGAGAAAATATAATTTGCATGACATTCAAGAAATCTACCTTCTGCTTGGGAAGCATAGGTAGTTATGGGATAACAGCAGCACTTGGGATTACTTCAGAATCAGAAGGCCTATTTCTCAAGATAAACGTTTCTGCAGAAAATAAAACAAATCATGCTGAAGACTTTGGTAACATTGGTTGTGCCAAACCTTTGCCCTTGTGTCCTTTTAAAAGCAAAGATCTGCCTTCTGGAAGGTTCCAAAATATAACTGTCAGGGTTTAGAGGATACTAAAACATATTTAGTATCTGAACTTATACTGACTCTGTGCCCTTTCCTCCAGTGAAATTCAAGGCAGTTGATAAAGTATTTTTTGGACTCAGGAGATCATTGTTCTCTTCCCAGATCTATGGCTGGCTGGATAATCTTAAACATGCCACTTAATGTCTTTACATATTTTCTTACCTATACAACCTAAATAGTTCCACTTTCCTCACAAAATGCTGAGTGGTCTAAGAAAATAATGTCAGTAAAGCCTGTTTAGTTCTTTAGAGAGAAGTTTTAGATAAATATATGGTACTCTTTAAGGCTGTGGATTCAGCTATCACAAGAGGAATGATTATTTGGTACCTAAAGTTAAGTCACATTTTTTTTAATGTTTATTTATTTTTGAGAGAGAGACAGAGCATGAGTGGGGGAGGGGCAGAGAAGGAGACACTGAATCACACAAGCTGTGAGATCATGACCTGAGCAGAAGTCAAGCCACTTAACCGACTGAGCCACCCAGGTGCCCCAAGTTAAGTCACATTTTAATGATGTGGCACAACCAACAAGCTGCCTTGTGCTTATTAAATCATTCTCCTTTTTTCCCCTGGACTCACCCACAAGTTTAAAAAATAATATATTTATCTGCCTATTACAAAGCCCAACACATGCTCATCCATAGATATTTGAGAAAATTATATTCAGTTAAACACACCATAATCATTCATAGAGGATTTCTTATATTACAATACAATCTGGAAAGATACAGTCTAAGTTATCCATTTAAACAGTGAACGTAAAAAATCAACAATAGTCCCATTTATTACAGAATTTGCACTGTATGTCACTGTGATTCATCCTTTCCATAGCTCAAAAGAGCTGAGTGATTATCATAAATAAGCATTTTCTTTCTGGGAGGTCTATTATTTTGAATCATCCTTGAGAAGCTTTTTAGAAAATCTATTTGTGGGAGATGGGAATATTCTCACTTCTAAAGTAGCTGGCCAGCCAATAATAAACATGTATTTGTGTTATCCAAGCCATATGAAATTTCAAATCCTTTGAGGCCTACTAGAACCTGAAATGACTTCAGGCGAAGGAAGAATTCTTCAAGGATTCTGGTCCTCAGGACTATGAGGAAAGGGGTGAGCAGCTGGCAGGAACAAATGAGCACAGCTGGACATCAGAAGAAGGAAAGAACCAAAGCATCTGAAGTTTGTGCTCTGTCATGAGAGAAGGGGCTTATGATGTAGACAGAATGTTAACTATGGCTAAACTACAGGCTAGGGGCAAGATCTTAATCCTAGTAATTGATCAATAAATGTTCAGTTTTCGAAGTGAGTCATACCAAAAACAAAAAAAAAAAAAAAAAAAGAGAGAGAGAGAACATGGAATTTGGACAAGAGTGTGGGATAGCCTTGTAGCATCCAAAACTGACAGGAAGGTCCACATAACAGGACAACTGATAAGTAACAATCATCCAGGGCGGTTCAGAATTCTCTCCCAGAATTTGCACATCTCTAGATAAGGCCACATCATCATCAGCAGTAAGAAAGTGTCACTCTGAGATGCTTGCTGGTGGGGATGTGTGCTGCTATTCCCAGTTCTCAAATTGTTACATCAAGAAATATTAAAAACCTATTATACTTCAAAAATTCTCCCTCTTGAGTTGTTTTTATAAAGTTGGAAATTATGTAAAATGGCTTTTGGTAGTTATAATTACCAAAAAGGCTATAGCCTTTTTTTTTTTAATTCAAAATAAACTCTATCCATATGTTAGTGAGATAGTATAAGAAGGTATAAGTTAGCTTCTTTAATTTTTTTTATTTTCTGGATGTAGAACCTCACAGATGGATCCTTAATTTTCTTATCTCTCTCGTTTTTCTCCGTTCCCTGCCCCCTTCATTCTCTCTCTTTTATATACATTTTCTGGCAGATTTATTTAGCTTTTCTTCCAGACTTTCTGTTGAATATTTGGTCATATTTTTGATTTCCAAGAGTTTTTGTTTGTTCTCTGATAGTTTCTTTTATAGAAACTTGCTCTTGTTTCATAAATGTAAGAGCTTCTCTTATCTTTCCATACTACTTTAAAAGTTTTCTTCCATTTCCTGAATTATCTCAGTTTACTCTCTGTTGCTTTTCTTGCAGTGTTTATTTTTGTCTCTGTCTTTCATGTCAGAGGCTTTCTTGGGGAAGTGGATTATGTTCAGTGTGCAGAATTTCACTCGATCCTCCCAGTTTTCCTTAAGCCATCCTACCCGGCCTGCACTTTGCTTCGGTGATGGGTTCACAGACTGTTTCTAAGATGTCAAGAACCTTCTTAGAACCAAAGTCTCCTAACCACTGTCTTCTCACACTCTGATGAAATAGGAGTCATTACCCCTCCACTTACAGTACATGCCTATGCCGGTATGGGTCCTGGAACTAGTTTCTGCCCTAGAGAAGTATTTAAAGGGCCTCCCCAGCTGAGACAGGCTCAAGCCACACTGCACTCTGCTGGTGGCTTGACCTTATTTTTCTCTTTCTAGATTTATCTGTGACTTATTCCTTGACAGAGGTAGGAAGAAGCCCTAGGTGATTATCTGGAGCCTGGATGCCTGCTGATACTTTTTCCCTGACTGGATATATACACATCAGTCCCCAAGTTATCCATGGAAGCAGCTTAGGATACCATTGTGATCTAGCCTTTACTGAAGTTCATGAAGAACCCCCACCACCACCACTCCCCACTGCCCTGTTATTCTCCATGTTCTGGGAGAAATAGTGTTTCCTTCACATATTACCTAGTCCCACTTCACTGTTTTAACACCTATAGTTTGCAGCTTAAAACAAACAAACAAACAAACAAACAAACAAACAAACAGACAAACAACAAACAAAACCCTTCTAAATCCTCTATCCTCAACATAATATAAATAATAGTTATGAAAACCATTCTTAAGTTTGTCCCACGTTCTGTTGAAGCAATCCACAGGTGTGTATTCATCCTCATGTGTTCACTTGTGTTTGCACTAGCTGAAACAATCCAGAAAGCAGTACTTATCCATATAATATGGATGGAATAGTATTTCAAATAGACTAATGAAATATAAATTTACAATATTGGTAATCCAAACCTCAAATCTGGAGTAGTTGAGAAAAACAGACTTCAGTAACTAAGGGATCTGCCACAATGATTTCAACCTTTTTTTTGGATGCTGTTGTCACACAGTATGTGTGTACTAAAATGTCCTAGAAAAAGCATCATTTTTTGGAATGAAAAGAGCATCCTATAAATGTATGTGAATCAATATGTGCCCTTGCCCCAAATATTGTGACAAATTCCTAGTGGGGAAGCCCATCACTAGTATCCTCCCTAACGTTCCTGCTGTTGAGAATCATTGATTGAATATTTAATTCCTCTTGCCTTTCCCTTAGTGTGAACCTTCTATTATTCATCTGAAGTCTAATGAGGTTGAATTTCATAACCTTATTGTTCAACAATGTGCCACCACTTCACCTTATAGTGACTTATAAAGATTTTATACACATGATGATTTCAAGCTTGGAGTTAAAAGGGATATATTTACATCCATTAAACAGCTGTGTAGAAATTGTTCACCATTTCATCAGAAGTTATATTTCCAGAGAATCAGTTCTAAAAAATGTATTTCTTCTGCTTAGAATGTCCAGTGTATCTTCTAGTAAAATTGGGTAGCTTACCACTCACTAGTAGCAACATAGAAGAGGAAAAAGCCTATTTTTAATTATTAAGAAAATACTTTCTCTTTAAAAAAAAAAATAAGGGACTTTAAAAAGCTTGTGTCCAAATTGGATCACTTATCTGAGAGTGAAACAAAATATAACACAGATCCTGCAAATCTTTTTCTTTTACTCTTAGCTCTACAGAGGACAGGAAGACGTCAGAGCTACTCTGCACAGACTCCAGAATTTGTAGGAAAAGAAACGAAGGGGTGGTGACAGGCTGGCAGCGGGGGAGAACCATGGTGAGCAGGAACACGGACACTTGAAGCCTGCAGTGAGAGTTTCCAACTCAACATGCCTGGCAAAAGTTAGCAATGAATAGATGATGAATTGAGATAGCTCCTGCCTGAAGGAAAGCAACCTGCTTAGATCTGAATAAGCAGGAAATTCTTCAGTTTGTTCAGCAGAACCTAGAAAAGATAACCCTAGAATCTGGCTAAAATCCTAAAGGCATTCCATGTAGTACACGTTTTTTGGTTTGTTTGTTTTGTTTTTAAGAAGCACAAAATCAGGGTCTCCTGGGTGGCTCAGCTGGTTAAACATCTGACTTCAGCACAGGTCATGATCTCATGGTTTGCGAGTTCGAGCCCCACATCGGGCTCTGCGCTGACAGCATGGAGCCTGCTTGGGATTCTCTGTCTCCCTCTCTCTCTGCCCCTTCCCCATCCGTGCGTGCTCTCTCCCTCAAAGTAAATAAACTAAAACAACAACAACAACAACAACAACCCAAAAAGAATCACAAAATCAACCTAGTTGCTTGCATGTTGTACACCATTAAGAAATCACTTTGCATTCCTCTTTAAGTCCTAAAGTTTAAATTGCTGATGGCATCTCCTATAATCAATATGGCAAAATCGGATTATTACCAAAATTAAAGTAAAAAAACAATTGCTATTTATAGTTTTCCAAAGTTAACATTAAAAAGAAAAAAAACCAACCCTGAATTAAAAAAAGTCTTCACTAACAGCAAAAAACTCATGTGTGGTCCTCCAAAATGTTGCATTTATTTTAAACAACCAATATCATAATTACTAGTTTTTCCAGAAATCAAACTCTTAAAATCTTTATGCTATTTTTCAAATATAAAAATAAATGTTTTGTATCCTTAGTTACCAGTTTCCCAATTCCTGTTTTCATTTAAAAATATTTGCTATTGACCACAGTTTTCTTCCCTAAACATTTTTCTTTGTCCTCCTTTGAGTCAAATTCATAGCAAATATACTTTCTTAGCTCTGTGTGACTGATGCTATTTTTAAAAATCTGTATATATCTGAGTCAGCTTATAATATCTTAAAAACAAAACAGTGAATAAAAAAGGCAGTAAGGAGGAAGTAGGTGGAGAGGAAAGAACAAAAAGATACTTAGTTATTCACACTGCTGACTCTTTCTGTGCTTTCTTTAAAAGTCTAATCCTCAAACAGGTGTAGTGTGGCCAGGCTCTATGAGCCAGCCATTAGGAGGTGCTCATAGTTTAGAACAAATTCTTCAGACCTTTAAGGCTACTTGTCATCTCATTTTTGTGCTTTTTTGCCAAATTTATCTTTAATTTTAGAAATTTTATTTCACTCGAACTTACCACTTGTAAAAATTGTCAAGCTGACAGGTCTGGAAACCAAGGTCATCCAATTAGGCCAAAACACAAAATGCTTCTATGGCATCTATCACCACAAAACACCAATAGGCCCTTAGACAAACACATCAGATTAAAGGAAAAACATGTATTTGAGAAGGAACAACTTTCCAGCTACTTTACCTTCAGACAGATAAAGCTGATGATAATTGGTATAGAGCAGTGGTCTTCAGGAAGTTTTCCCAAGGGCAGCATCTAATTTTGTAAAATAGAAGGGTACGTTTGTATCCTGAATATGCCTCCAGGGTAGAGTCTACTCTCATAAAGCAGGTTCACAGCTGTTTATTATGGACACTGTTCAGACTGTGAACTATCCATTCTGTTTCCACCATTATTGCTTTTTATTTACTATATCAGACCCACACTGACTGGCTCCTTGACAAGTGTTCAGCAAAGATATGAACATGCATGGCACAATACAGAGTCAGAGACAAGCAAGGCCCCTGGAATCCTTGGTAGGCTTCCTTTGCCAATGAGTCACTGTTTGGAGGAGAGAGAAAAGGATTTTAGGCTGGTTGTTTGTAATAGAAGTTATTGTTAATGGATTATAGCTATCTGTACAAGTACCAAAGCTTTTAGAACACCGTGCATGCATTACTCAAATGATTTTAGGATGGCTTCAGTGATCTCTTATCAGTTATCAAGTTCAGTGTGACAATAAAACATTGACACTGAAACATTATGTTTTCAAATTTTTGTATTAAAATCAACCAACACAGAAAATTTAAAAAAATCATACAACTAATAAAATAGAGAACCAGTTAAAAAATATTATTACTTGGAGTTAACGTCTGATGAACAGGCATATTTATTTTACTTTCCTATTTTTGGTACCCAACTCACAGTAAATCTTACGCGCCTGTGGTTTTTTTTGTTTGTTTGTTTTCTTTTTTGTTTATTGGTTTTTTGTTTTTTTGCTTTTTTTGAGTTTTTTAGTCTGCACTGCGTAGTGTGGATCATGACACCTACTGGCAGCATAGAATTTTGCACCCTAGTTCCATAAGACACTGAAGCCCCTGTTACTTAAGACAGGTAAGGATATTTCAAATCTATGCTTGTGTTATGAGTCAATAAGAAACTCTACCGGAAAAATTGTATCTTGGAGTATGACTTTTGGTTTGGATAGGCTACATTATGCTGTGCTAACAAACATGGCCTAAAACTCAGGGGCTTAAATTAACAAAGATTTAATTCTTGCACATACTGCATGTCTGTTACAAGTTATTAGTAATGAAAAGTGTGAAATGAAGGTTGAAAGTCAATTCCATCTCCAGCTGCACTGTTACCTACCAGCCTAGCGTTCCCAGGAGAGTCACTCATTGATTCGAGATATCTTTTTTTGTCTGTTGAGCAGGGTCTTTCCATGTCTGTGTCAGTTCTGTGCTACTTTAATTGTTACAGCTTTATAAATATATTTTTTAAGCTTATTTATTTAGTTTGAGAGAGAGAGCAAGAGCAAGTAAGCAGGGGAGCGGCAGAGAGAGAGGGAGAGAGAGAATCCCAAACAGGCTCCGCACCCTCAGCACAGAGCCCCATGTGGGCTCACAAACTGTGAGATCATAACCCGAGCTGAAACCAAGGGTTAGGCGCTTAACCAACTGAGCCACCCAGGTGCCCCAACTGTTACAGTTTTATAATAAGCTTCCTATATGGGAAGACTTATTTCTTCCTCTAATTGTTGTTTTAAAAAATTCTGTGTTTTTCTTACTTGATTATGCTTCTGGGAGAAGTTTACAATATTTTTTGTTAAATTACCTTGAATTACAGTTGTTTTTTGTTTGGATGGCATTAAATTATGCATTAATTTGGTAATAACTGTAAAATATTTAGTCTTCCATATATGTCCTTTATATATCTCAAAAATATTTGTAATATTATTCATATGTTAAATGCATTTTATTAAAATAGGTCCTTGCCATCCTATTTTTGTTACAACAATAAATAAAATTTATTTACACAATTTTATTTCCACATTTGCGATTACCTGCATATAAGCATGCTATTGATTTTGTATTTTTCTCTTATAATAAATGTATAAAATGTTCATATAATGCCATTTTGCATTTATTTAAATGTCTTGCATTTATAGCTCTTAGCTTTGTGTCATGTCTTCCAGCACAGAACAAAGAAAGCATTCTAAAAAGGACATCATTATAATTTTTTTCCACATTTAATAGCAGTCTTCTTTGGGTTTAACCATTTGAAGTGTATTATGGTGACTATTTTTTAATAATACCATTGGTGTTTTCAAGAATTGTGAGACTGTTGAATATGTTTAGTGCCTTGTTCAAAAATTATGATTGTTTTTATTTTTAAAAAAATTTTTAGTTTATTTATTTATTTTGAGAGAGACAGAGAGAGTGGGGGAGGGGCAAAGAGAGAGAGAGAGAGAGAGAGAGAGAGAGAAATCCCAAGCAGGCTCTGAGTTGCCAGTACAGAGCCTGATGGGGGAACTTGAACTCACAAAATCATGAGGTCATGACCCGAGCCAAAACCAAGAGTCAGATGCTCACCCAGGTGCTCATGATTTTGTTTTTCTTGACTTAATGCTTTAATGTATTATAACAATAAATTATGTAATATTGATCCTTTTTCCACTTCTGAAGTAAATCTTACTTGATGATCTTTTTCTTATGAAGTGTTAAGTTCTACATTTTATTTGTGATTTTTAAAAGTCATATTTATTTGGAGATATGTTGACTTTTTTCTTCTATTGGTATCATTGGCAGAATCTGGTATTTTATTTATTTCTAAAAGTACTGTCATATTGTGTTTATTGCATAATTTTATTTAATATTTGCTAATAATGTTAGTGGACATTTGCTGTTACTCTATTTTTCTCTATTTATTTTCTTTTCAATTAATTTTATGACCTAATTCTTTCCTTATTTTAAAATGATCTTATTTTCTTCTTCTAAAATTTAGTTTATTTGCATTCTTCACAATGTACAGAGAATACTGATACATATGAATTCACTTTTGAATACCACTTTTAATGTTTTTATTACTTTTTACCTCTTCCTTGGTTCAATAGTTTTTTAAGAAAGTATGTTTTCATTTCTAAAGGGTTGAACCTTGTTTTCAGTACAGAAAAATTTATATTTTTTATTCCACTGTTGTCACTTAATATGGTGCATCATTTTGGTTTCTTTGAATTACTGACTTTGCTTTTGGTTTGGTATCAATTTTAATACATGCTTCTTACATATTTTATGTGAAAAAAAGTTACTGGTAATGTCAAGAACTGTGGAAAGTTGAGAATTTACCCCACTTGATGGCTAACAAGTTAGCTTCCATGGTTGTACAAATGTTGGGAGAAGATATGCAACTCTGGGGTCAGAGAGAAAGGATTTTATCACTCACAGTAGCAACAGTGGCTAGAGTATCATCATTTTTACGTAAGTTTTTCAGGCTGTGATTTCCAAAAGACAAGGTAAAGAGAACTAGATGACAACTACACACACAGTGATATCTTACAGGAGAGGAACCCTGAGTTTAGTGAAACTGATCCTTTTGTAAATGGCAGTAAGCATGTCTCTCCCAATGTTCCAGAGAAACATTGAATAGAGCTGTTTAAACTATATTCATTAATTTGTTTGGTCTTAGATAATTTTGTTGCCTAGTTTTTGTTTTTTTACCATTTGGCTTCTGTTCTATAGGCTATTTTGTTTATTTTTATCTTTCCAATGCTTTAGAAAGCAGACTTCCTGTGTTTAATTCTGTTAGTGGATATTTCATCATTATTAAGATATATTCATAACTATTTTTCATTAATCAAAATAGTAACACAGAGGACCTTGTTTATTAATTGGGCTTCTTTTATTTATTTCTTTCTCCATCCCATAATTCATATCACTATGTAAACTTTGCCAGTGTTATATTTATACATAGTCTTCTTACCAGGAGATTAGAGTTTTTAAGCTGCTGCATTTTTATTATCCTAATAATGCCAATTATTTTGAGTTTTCAGTATTAGCTTCATTCTCTGCCATCACATTTTGCAACAGCTGTTGGAACACTATGGTCACGGGTTGAAGGCCAAGAGAAGTATTCCTAAATTCTCCAGTTTCTTTGTGTTATGGAGCCAAGGTGGAAGTGAATCAGAATTCCAGTGGGTCTGGGAAACCAGCTCAATGGAATGAAGTTGACCCTTCTGCATGCACCATGCAGAATGATAAGGAAGTGGGGGATGCTAAGGGTTCCCTTCTATGGATGCCAAAATTCATAATGTGCTGCCAGGAGCCCTAGAAATGATCCCTTTCCTCCTGATCCAAAGATTCTATGGGGAGTGATGTCTGTTTCTATTTCCTCTCCCCTTCTTTTCTCCTCTTTCTAATGTCCTTACATCTCCAGTATCATCTCACCCATTACTGGCCTCAAGCTTCACAGTCTAATAAATTTCCTTTTTAAAGTAGCCCAAATGCATGGGAGCACCTGTCTTCATCTGTGTTCACTACCATAGCACCATAGACTCGGTGGCGATACAATAGAGATTTATTTTCTCACCGTTCAAGAGGTTGGAAGAGATCAGAGCGCCAGCATGATTGGGATCTTGTGAGAGCCCTCTTCCTGGCTTGCAAATGGTCTTCTTGCTGTGTGCTCACATGTCCTTTCCTCAGTGTGTGTGCTTCGGGAGAGAAAGACAGAGGAGAGAGAGAGAAAGAGAGAGAGAGGTCAATCTTCATTTAAAAAATTTTTTTTTTCAAAGTTTTTATTTATTTTTGGGACAGAGAGAGACAGAGCATGAACGGGCGAGGGGCAGAGAGAGAGGGAGACACAGAATCGGAAACAGGCTCCAGGCTCTGAGCCATCAGCCCAGAGCCTGACGCGGGGCTCGAACTCAGGGACCGCGAGATCGTGACCTGGCTGAAGTCGGACGCTTAACCGACTGCGCCACCCAGGCGCCCCATCAATCTTCATTTTATAAGGCCAACAATCCTGTTGGATTAGGACCCTACCCTTATAACTTCATTTAACCTTAATTATTTCTGTAAGTCTTATGTCCAAATACGGTCATGTTGAGAATTAATGATTCAACATATGAATTTGGGGGGACACATAACAGTACTGTAACCTTTGAGATCTTCATTTATACTATAATCTGGGCCTGAAAGCCCTTTCCACTTTTCATCAAGGGACCAATTTGTCCTCATCTTTCAAGACCAGCTCAAGGACACCCCCTCCAGGAATTTATGATTGAAACCTTGGTGGCTAGTGCTATGCGGTCCTTCCCTGTGGATAGTTCTCCCTTGTCTGTTAGTGTTGGATGAGCTCCAGTTTACCATAAACTCTTCAGGGCAAGGGCTAGTTTCTTACTTACCTTGAGACTTTCCTGTCTTGGGCAGTGTCTAGTTCAGAATAAGCCTGTAATCAAGGTTGGATAAACTTAAAGCACAGATACTACACCACTCATGTTCAATGAGGCACCTGAAAATCCTAGGAGAGACAGGAGTAGGAGGAGGAGGTGGAGGAGGTAAGGAGGGAGTGGTACCCAGTAGGAGCAGGGACCTGAGCCTGAGTGGCTGAACTCTGGATCTTATTGCTTGACCACCAGATTTCTCGGCCCACGAGCAGAGAGCCACAAGTTTGCATCAGGTGATGAAAATTGAATCCCTTCCCAGAAATAAACATTCTGTGAATTAGTAAAAATTTGCTGCAAAGGGTGCTAGCCTGCAGTCTGGCATCTGGGAAATTCAGCTGCATAGCTAAGTTGCCCGGAGGACATACACTTCATAAAGTGGTAGAAATCAGTATAGCAAAACTGTTAGGGGTCTATAGGGAATAAAATTCATCTCCCCATGCAGTCTTTTTTCATAATATCTCTTTGCAGTAAAGAAGGCCTCGTGATAATAAGAGTGTCCTTTATAGATTAAATGGGGATTGATGACCCTTAAATTTAGCTAGAAAATAATAATTTTTTTAACTCCAGCATGATCAAAAAATTTGATGTGCCTTTTAAGAGTATAAAGATGGAAAAATTATCACCAGCTTAATTATTTCCACCATTGTTTCGCATGCTGTACATACGCATTATAAGAAAGGAAAAAGTTTGGGGTCAAATCTTTTAGCCAGGCTCTTTTCTCTCTTTCAGACACACTGTACCCAAACTACATTCTCTTTTCTGTTCTAAAAATAAAACTAGACCTTGGATCAACAGCTTTTTTCACATGATGCCAAACATTTGGAGCGAAAGGAAATGTTCTTACATTCACTTAACAAAACTGCTCTTTTAGTTGGTTCACATAGATTTATTTTTGAAGACTGAATTGCTTGCTAATTTCCCAGTTAGAAGCTCATGTAATTGCCACATTAGCATCCTCTTCTATTCCCTCTTTGGATGCTCTCCTATAACCTGGCTTCAGCTGCTCTTGGGTGCGACCCAGGCCACCTTCACCAGGTATGTGCGGTATGGCCGGGCCGGTGTTGTTGGTATTTCAGAAAGTGCAAGCACCAGGAGCATGAACCCTTACTATCCCCTCTGCACACTCTCCCTCTTTAGTCTCTCCTTCCTAAGCAATTACATCCCAAGCAGCATGGGGTGAAGAAAAGTGGAGCTCTTTCTCAACAGCAGGGTATGAAGAAGACTTTATCTCAGCAAGGCTTAGTGTCTTTTCCGTTTCATTGAAGACTTAAAGACTAGAAACATTTTAATACAAAATACCATAATCTCTTTAAAGTATACTCTAGTGCTTTCATATTTCAGTTTTACTGCTATGAATATTTCATCTTGACTTCTTTTTAAAGCTAATTACGTAAAAAAATAAGTAAGGGAAGATATATTTGTCTACGTTATAGAGAAGCTTTAAAAAATCAACTTCTTAATTTATGATTTGGTAAATAGACCTGTGTGTAAGAGTGTAATTTATAATTTTCATCATTAAAATTTTTTTCCTATACCTGGTGAATCTACTGAATGTGTTGATGGCGACTTTTAAATTTAAGTAAATTCTTTAGCTTTAGTAAATTTTTGTCAGAGCCGAAATACTAAATTAACGTCAAGACCTTTTTGGTCAGAAGGCTGCTCTCAGTTCAGATAACAGTTTAAGACAGACAATGAAATAGATTTTGTTGACATAAGAACAGTTGTAACTGTGGTTTTGATTTTGCAAATAAAAAGCACCAACGTCTCCAAAAGTTCTTGTCACAATATTAGTTACATGATGCTATTTTCTTATAATACATCTGATAAATAATTTTAATAGTTTCCTTAATGAAGGATTAAAGAAAGATTCAGGTGCAAATAGGTATTATTTTCTAAAGAGCCATAGTAATGACAAAAGTCTAGAGTATTTATAAATATTTCAAAGTACGAATAGATGCCCTGGAAAAATTGCTTTCATTGACAACCGAATTAATTATGGTAGTTCTTTTATTCAAAGCCCTATTATTTGGCTGTAAAAATCATTGTAGGTTAAAAATGGACTCACTTTAGCTTCTCTATAGGTATACTATTTTACATACTTTTAAAAAATGGCCTTGATTCTTTTCAAAATGCGCTGAATACAAATATTCTAAAATATATGTATTTTCAAAATGGTACTCTGTGACATAAAATCTGAGTTATTTATAATTATTTTAGATACCATAATATATTTCAGATTTTTAAAACAACTTTGTAAGAATTAGCACGATCATAGTAGAAGTATATTAGGTACACACATTTGAATGTGCATTTCATACGTTATATTTATAAGAGAATGTTAGCTAATCTATGTCTTTAGTTTTTCATGCAGCTCTCCGGGAGACCAGAATGTGGCTATCATGGAGTCATTCGATTTTAACAGAGATCCTTTCTCTATAACTAATTCAACGCATGGCTATATGGGTAATTTTGAACAAGTGGATCTTTCTCCAACCTGAAAGGCTGCCAGGAGGGAGAGTGAGTGAGAAAAAGAGGGTTTCAAAGGAGTCACAGAGAACCACAAAGTAATCACGAAGCACTACTGTATTGCCACAATCCCCCTACAGAAGTGCATTGAGAAGTGGTGATATAGAACAGAAGAGGACACATCATTACAATGAAACACTCTATAATACTTGGGACAACAGTTGGGAATGATTTTGTCATCAAACAGAACAGCCGGAATTGTAGAAAGTTTGACTCTGTCTGTTATGAGGAATTTTTAAAGAGCTATGATAGCTCCCCTTGAATCTCATATAGCAGCGAAACATGAAATACAGAAGACTAGAAATGTAATGTAGAAACTGCATTGTAACCTTTATGTATTACATTTAATGAAAAAAAACCCTTTAAGCCAAATATTACACTATACAAGTATATAAATTATGATTATTCTAAATTTAGATACAACCATTTTATTGAATACATAGTGTTGGAATAAATTACTAAAGAGGGCTCAGTCTTCTAGCCCTGTGAAATCCTAGCAAATGAAATCCATTTTGGGTCACATCAGAGCACCAGTGCTATAGTGAAGGGAGGAAAACCTGATTTTGCAAATGTCATTGGAAATACTTTAATAGCACCAATAAAATGAACAATCCCAGGGGCACCTGTGTGGTTCAGTCGGTTGAATGTCTGACTTCAGCTTGGGTGATGATCTTGCGGTTTGGTTCATGAGTTCGAGCCCCGCATTGGGGCTCGCTGCTGTCAGGGCAGGGCCTGTTTCACACCCTCTGTCCCCCTCTCTCTCTGCCCATCCCTTGCTTACGCTCTGTCTCTCAAAAATGAATAAACATTAAAAAAAAGGAAAAACCCCAAGGAGTTATAACAGTATCATTGAATACTTAATGTTACTGCCATTGCTGAATTTCAATAGAAAGAAAGCCAAACATATAATGACTGGGGATTATGATAAAGACTGATTCTTGAGAATAAAGCAGAAACCTTATTGTAACAGGGCCTGATGGGCCATTGGAGTGACTTGATTCTGAGTCTGGAGTTTTGGTCTGACGTTGCTTAAATTTTCCTTACCAAAGTTGAAGATTGATGCTAGGTCCTGGAGTCAGGAGTGAGGCTGAGCCCACCAAGGGGGACTACATTTTTCATATGAAATCTCTTCATGATGTAAATTAGGCTTAGTATTGTGGGAGTAAGTGATATGTTAGAAATACTGTTTAGTACAAGAGTAAAGACCAGGTCAGTCATGGTTTGGAATTCATTCATTCATTTTCAAATATTGTACATGTGCATGGAAAATGAATTCTAGCATCAATATTTGTCTATAACTTCTGCTAAAAGGTACCTATTGAAAGAACCCAAGGAGGAAAACAATATGTTAAAAGGAGTGTTTTAGGAGAATTAGTTAATAGAAGGATTTCAGTGTGAAGTGACTAGAATCAGGTAGTATACTTAGAAACTTTCAGTGTTTCTAATTCAGGTGTGGTATGATAATATCTTAAAATTTTAATTAATGGGTTTGCTTTTCTACACATCCTTATACTTCATCTCCCTCTATTCAGTTAGGGGTATCATTGTCTAAAAGAAAATGAGGATTATTGCAACAAAGATGCAAAAAACCAGTCAATGCTAAGGTTTTGAAACTTTTTATGGGCCAGTAGAATTGCAGGTTAAGTTTTTCAATAATAAAAGTGGACATTATTAGAGAGAGAAAAAAGAGATTTGTATAAACAGCATGGGTCTTATCAAAAAGGGTAGGTTTAGAAGTCTATGTGTCTAGCCAGGATTTTTTTTTTCCTTTCCACCGGAAGCACACGCAAAAAAACAAAACAAACTAAAAGACAACTTCCTGACCTTGGAGGAGGAGAGGAAAGGTAAAGAAACGAATAGCAGAATAAATTAAGGCTCAGGAGGTTGAGAATCAGGGCTTCCATCCTGCCCTCTCCTCAGGTCAATCCCTGATGAGTACAGATGATCAAAACTCCACTGATGTTTGGGGGAATCCAGGAAAGAGATGCATCTCACAGATTCCAGATACAGTAGGGAGACCTCAACTCTTGAGATAAACTCTATATGGAGCATGGAACACAAGTTGGAAAGTAGAAATGGCTACAGAACAGCATGTAAGAGTGTTGCAAGCTCTGAGACGGGCAAGTCTGGCACCCGGTCAAGCTAAGGAGGAAGCAGAGTGAGCACATATTTGGCCATGAGCAGAGAAGGGCATTTTCAGTCATGCATGCAATGAGCGGGGTGCCACAAAACCAAAGGCCAGCCATGATCATACCTCTCATCAGAAATCAAGGTGGGTGGATGCTGATCACTATGGACCAAAGCTTTCAATGGTGAGGGAACATCGGAAGCAGCTGGACTCCCTGTTGGAACCCAGATTCCTGGACCGCTCATCCAGAGTTTCTGATTCAGTAGGTCTATGTGGAGTGGGGTCCAAATATTGACATTTCTAACAAGTTCCTGGGTGGCACAGATATTGTGGGTTGAGGACCTCACTTTGAAAAGCACTATTCTAGATTAAATGTCTTTCTTCCAAACTTAAGGTGGTATACCCTCCTCCCCCGCCACACACACACTCAGAATATAGATGGCCCTTGGAGAGAGATGTGAAAGACAAGGGGACACATTGAGATAGTCTGAGAAGTTACCAAAAAGAGCATGAATTTATAACTGAAAGTACTAAGTAATCACCGATTTGAGAGAGTGAGCCTCGATTTCCACATAAAATTCACCACTATCAGCAGAAATTTGGCTCGGGGGCCAAATTCAGTTCAGTTATGGAGAAATAAAGTAATTTACTATTTGTACACCTCAGTTTTGTTACCGTGAAAATTTGAGCCCAGTCTGCTAGTGCTTAGCACAAACTGTGTACCGAGATACAAAAACAAACTTAGAACTCTTGGAGAGGAAACATCCAGAAAAGATGTTTTGGTCCTTTGCTACAGTGAAGCTTTGTCATACAACACTTTGCTTTTTAACTGACATGGGAGTAGGATGTTTCCATAGCCCTGGTACCACCATTCTGCTACTCATCCCCTGGGCCTCCTCGGAGAACAGAGAAAATAGGGGCTATGTCTGAGTGGACAGCCCTTCTGAGAGCTACGAGAAGGCAGAACATCTGTGTGCCTGGGAACACTGCTCCCACAGACATAGTTCTCCATCTGGGCCCCTGCACGAACAGACTTAGTGCCCCATTCATGACTTGCTCCGGGTCCTTGTGCACCCATGGCAAATAACAATGTTCAGTCTCCAGTGGAGTGGGATCCTCTTCTTTCAAGGGTCCAACATAAAATGTAAAAGGCTGTCAGATGGCATTTATACATAGGCAGCTGGTAGGGCTTCTCTGTTCAGTTGCACACTGGTTTGACCTCAAATCGGACTGTGCACCTTCCGTTTTGCATTTTCCCTTTGCAGACAAGAGCTAGGTCAGTAATTTATAACTCTTGTGAAGCTGAGTGCACATTTATGAGGCTTAGCTGAAATGAATCTATTACATGTTGCCTAACATCCCCAAGTCTTTCAGCCTCTGGAAGCCAACCTTTCCTTTGATACTCTCATACAGTTACACAAGCTTCCATCCCAACCCACCAATGGAAATTCAGTGTCGTTCCTTCCCCAGTATTTCTAAGGATTCCTCAAATGGCACAGGGTACGTATGCCTAAATACATGGTGCTGGATACACTGCCTACTCTGAACTCTGAATCTTTTTTGCTCTCTGTTTTTTTTAACCTATAGTTGTTTTATCTACATATCTAACAGCCTTCCCTCCTCATACTTTATCCAAGGCACAGTCCAAATGTCATGTAGACATTCCCCAAAGCTCCACTAATCCAGTCATTTATCCCTTTTCTTTTTTCTTAACTACTACGTGCCAGGGGATGGGTGCAGCACTAAAAATACCCATATTTTGGTGTACTGTTGTACATTTTTACAAAGTATGGGGATTTTCTCAAATGTAGGAAGTTAATGGATGACGGTGCTAGCAGGGAGCGGTAACACCTAACTCTTGCATACCAGTGTCAGATATCACCCTTTTGAAGCCACAGGGATTCCCTTCATGGACTCCATCGTTCTTTTGAGGACAGCCTCTGTGCCTTGTGCTTTGTGGTTGACTGATGCTCTCATTCTCTATGGAGGTCTTTCTCTGTCATCTCTTTTCCTCAAGTCCCAGAATTTTTCTAAAACTCTTCTCTCTGGAGATACCAAAAGAAGAAAAGAAAAATTGATTTTTTAAAAGTTACAACAAATCATGTAGCTTACTTTCTCTTATTTTAGTGCCTTTTCATAACCAAAAGTCCCAGGACACTGTTTGCTCAAACACAAGAGACAAGTCTTTTGGACAGGATTCATGACAAGTTAAGAGAAGTTTACACAGACCATTTTTCCATCATGGACAATGCAAGCCACCACTATCGATGTAGTGGATCAACAAAACACCCTATGTGATAGGTAAATGATCAGGTCCTGGGGATTTGATTATGACAGAAAGGCAGACAGTATATACTGCTGCCCTACTAAGAGAAACCAAATCTCTTTGCTGTGTTTTTTTCTTTAATAACATATTGAAAAAGCATTTGCCTGATCAATAGCTAAACAGCAGATCTCAGGAGGTGTTCATTTATGCCAAAAAAGAGATCACGTTTGGAGAAACAGCTGCAATTGGAGTAACTTCTTGAATATGTTTATAATAATCTACTGTCCTTCTCTGTGGCCATCAATTCAGTTAAATGTAGATATGATAGGAATCCTATGTCTGCCTAACTCTGGTACTGTTTTGGTGGCATGAGTCTGTGCCCTCTTTCAATTTACTTTACAATTTGGAAGACAGAAGATAGTGTCAGGGACTAATAATCATCCCTTCCCAATATCCCACAAGTCAAAAGAACCAATGTGGGTATTCTGGCATTGGCAGACTTTATTTTTGCCTACTATGCATTCAAAAAGTAAGGAGGTACACCTGGGTGGCTCAGTTGGTTAAGCATCTGACCTCTGCTCAGGTCATGATCTCACAGTTCATGGGTTTGAGCCCCTTATCGGGCTCTTTGCTGACAGCTTGTAGCCTGGAGCTTGCTTCAGATTTTGTGTCTCCCCCTTGCTTCCTGCCCTTACCGCACTCGTGCTCTTTCTCTTTCTCTCTCTCTGTCACAAAAATAAACATTAAAAAAAAGTGAGGCTATTACCTCATTTTATATAATGTAAAATCACTCTGGTTGGTAACTATAGGTCCCTTTGAGGAATCTCTAGGAAGGCTCAAGTTTATTATTTTATACATACACAGGGTACTTCTTCAAAAGAACCTGGTATACTCTTCATCCCAAGGCCTCTGAGTATGAAAACTGGGTGAGAGGCCATAGCTCTATTGCTCCCCAAATCTGAAAATGATACCTAAAATGTTTAAATTATAAAAATCAAGTAAGTAGTAAGAAGCAGTTCTGTTTCAGTCCAGTGGACACTATGGTCTACTCACCTCCACCAATGTTTCTTGTGGCTGAACTCATTCTGATTTTAACCTGCTGCCCATTTGGGGAATCATGTCCACTTGTCTCTGGTCTTCAAGCTTAAGAACAGCCACTTGGCCTCTGTAAGGAGACAGTTATCTCATTATCCCCCACTGAACTTAGGAAGCCTGTTTCAATTAAGTTACTTGTTATAATCATGCATGGCATTATGGGGTGTTTCTTAGTGCTTTGATAAAGGAATGTCCTTGGAGCCCATCTAGGTAACACAATGAGGAGATGAATGGCAGGTCACACTTGATAAATCAGTACTAACATTCTGTCTTTCTTTGTATACCTTCATCTACATTATATCCTAGAAATTCTTTCATTTGAATCTTATCTAGCTTCGACCACTATGGAGTTCAAATTTTAGTCTATTGACCAAGTAATCTGGTGAGCCACAATTGCATACTCGAACAGCAAACATATTTAATCCACAAATTCCAGGAAAGTGCAATCATGGTGATAAATATGACTTATTCCAACAATTTGTTTCTGTCTCCCTGTTCTAGGACCCTCAGGATCCATTCATACCATTTCGCCCCAGGTTTTCATCAATATAAATTAGCAACATCTTCCAATGTTTTTGATGGGTAAACTATCTTCTCTGAAGTAAGACTTCATACCCATTCTTCTGTGATCTGAGTGTAGTTATGAGTCTGGAAGCAGTGCAAGTTGATGAGACATATCTTGTGCAGAGTTAGCAATCCCAAGCAAGGTCATTTTTCTCAAGTATAGTCCTCACGCTTTCTTCAGACAGGGGAGAAAGGGTTTCTTCCACTTTTAAGAAGGCACAGTAGAATGTGAAGTCTCAAATCTGTCAGAATCTACCTCAAATCCCCGCTTTTTTTCAATAAGTACCCTAACTTTCATATAAGATACCAAGCAAAGCTGTGAATTCAATGTGCTTTATAATTCTGAAATATGCATCATGACTTTGAGTTCAGTTTTCAAATATATCAGCCATATATTTGGCTATAAAAATAGGAGAAATTTTAGGAACCTCTTTTGTTTTCTGATTATGCTATGAACTGAAAATTAAAAATCCCGAGCTTTTTGAGGCACCTGGGAGGCTGAGGTGGTTGACCATCTGACTCTTGATTTTGACTCAGTCATGATCCCAGGGTTGTGGGATCAAGCCCTGTGTTGGGCTCCACGCTGAGTGTGGAGCCTGCTTAAGATTTTCTCTCTCTTTCCCCCTGCCCTTCTCCCCTACTCACGTTCTCTCTATATAAAAAATTAAAAAAAAAAAAATAAAAAAAATAAAAAAGGAAAATCCTGAGCTTTTCAATTTCTTTTTGTAGAAAGAAGTGATACATCAGAAGCAGATAGGCTACCCTATAGGCCCTATAGTCATCACTTACAACCCATTGTTTTATTATACAGCCTCTTTGTATCCCAAATCCTTGCCTTTAATAGCCACTTCATTTCAGACAACAATAGTGATAAGTTAATGATTATTTAAAAGTCTTTGAATGCCATGGACCATGACATTGAGGTTATGTTAAGTTCAAATTTAATTAGGCACAAACTATCCCAGATCCTTCTCATTTTCAAAGTCTATTTTTTAGGACCACTTCAGTACCAAATATTTTCTCAGAGACTCCTACTGGACAAGAGCAGCTACTTGAAATATTTCAGACAGGAGAGGATTTAGTAGAGGGCATTAGAAGTTTTCCTAATTGCTAGAACGCCTGGAAAAGCAAAGGTCATGGGAGAGCTCTGTTAACTCTCAGATTCACCACTACCTTACAGAGTGGCAGGGAGTTTCAAGAGACAAAAAATTACTAGTAATTATACAAATGTAATACTAAAGTAGCTGATTCACTAGGAAACACCTGGAGGTCACTGCAGAAGCTCAAATCTGCTGAAGACCATGTTTCTACCCATCTTGATGTAGGAACAATTATATGAATTGTGCTTTCTCTCTTGCACCTTTCAAATCCTGCATGAATGCCTCTCATTGGCAAAATATAATCTAGAATCCAAGGGATTCAGAGAAAAGCAATGGTCAGGCTTTCAGCCACTGAAAATAGGGGAGGTTAAGTGTGGAGAAACCATGTTGGTTTGTACAAACAGCACAGACAGCATAATAAGCCTTTCTGACATAGTCTATGAGTTTGGTTTTTTAATGATTTTGTAAAAAAGGGACAACTAAAGGTATCTTTACATCTTTACCCATATGCTACACAGTGGATGTTGATTAAAAAGTTCGAGCCCCGCGTCGGGCTCTGGGCTGATGGCTCAGAGCCTGGAGCCTGCTTCCGATTCTGTGTCTCCCTCTCTCTCTGACCCTCCCCTGTTCATGCTCTGTCTCTCTCTGTCTCAAAAATAAATAAAAAAATTAAAAAAAAAAAGTTCATGGTTCAACTAACACAGAGAAAGAGGCATCAGTGACTACATGAATCCATTCTAGGTTGATTTCTGGTAATGCTATTTTGTGATTAGAAAAGAAAACACAGAAAGAACCACTTCTTGGTCAATTGTAGTGACATAAAAATAAATTAATGTATAAAAAATAACAAAAAGCAAGAGCAATGCAAAGCAACTAAAATTTTTGCAAAGTTCAGTTCTATCTTAAAAAAATATAGTCAAATAAATAAAGAATTAAATATTTGGATGAAAGCAGAATAAACGTTTAGCATCCAAAATAAAACATTTTTGTTGTTCATAATCACTGAGATAGAGTGTATGTTGGCTGAGTAGAACCTGAAAATGAATCAACAAAATCTTTTATAGGTCCATATTCCCTTCTTCCATCCTTAGAAAACATAATATTGAAATAATGTACTAGTAAAAAAATTAAATCACTTAATGAGATTTCTCACAATTACCAGCATCCTTAATATTTATAGGTGTTTGATAGTTTATAACCTTTAAATCTCCATGACATCTTCTAACACAGCGCTTGGATAGAATAAGTACCAAATAAATACTTGTTGAATTACTGAAAATGAATACAGACTGTACATTTTAAAGATTGTACCAAAAAATGGTAAACAGGCTTACTAATGTTCTTAAGCACTGAGCTAGAAATCAAGAAAGAGGCAGTTAATTTTAGCTGCCATGAGTCAATTCATTGTGTGAAGTTGGGAAAATCATTTCAAATCTGTTGAAATCCTTATTTATTTTCATAATAATGAGCTCTCTTACCTACTTCACAGAAATACCTTGAAATAATTACTTTTCTTTGAGCCCTTTGGAAGTAACAAGACTATAGTCTTACAATGTGTATTGATAACAATACCAGACTTTTATAGTAGTAAACAAGCATGTGGTACTTTATATATTTGTGAGGTTTCATTGTTATCTAAATCCAATTATATGAATATGAGGAAACAGTTTGATTACAACAAATTTCAAAAGCTTAGTTATTATATATGGGATATTGTTCATGTATTCAACAAATCTTCTCTTTCCACAAGGTCTGTTTAAAGTCTCACTGTCTTTCGTGTCTTGCCCAAACCTGAATTCTACCGCCAGCTATTAGAATATTGCCGCTGCTCCAAAATAGGCAGCTTTTACCCCATCAGATAAAGGACAACCTTTTGCTCCCAAGGGGCTTTCCTTCCATTATTTCTTGATCTCTTGGTAGTGCTGAGATGTTCTTGTCAGAAAGCTGTTCCTCCTTCTCAAGGATCTTATATGAATATATTTTAAAATCCTCAATAATGTTTAAAAATTATTAAACACCTTTATACTGGACGTCCATCTTCCCTTTCAACTATGTTCAATGAGAAAAGTTTTTAAGCCCCTAGTCCTCCAAATGAAAACTTGGTTATTTCTATAAATTTTGTAATCACTCTTAGGAAAAAGAAAAAAAAAAGTCCAGAGGTCTACCCTGTCTAGGGATGCCCCAAGAGCGGCACAGGGTAACATAAGCAGGGGCATCTATCAGAGCACGCAGGACACAATACGTGTACCAGAAACATTAGTTCTACTTCTGCTGCTCCAGCCTCAACATGTTTGGGGAGGTAAGCAAGATTCATACTATTTATAGAACTTCTGGTAGAAGATTAAGACCAGTAGAGAATTCTGCAAAATTTTTCTTATGAACTATAAAATACCCAAGAGTCCTTCTTAATTACTAAAGTCTGAAATTAGAAAGTCCTATCTCACATAAAATTCAAAACTCCCAAACTCAAAATTTCCCCCTTCCCTCAGCTAGGCCCTGTTACAACTGGAAAGCTATTGGTGGAGGAGGACGCGGCCAGGATTTTCTTTCTTTCCAAGATCCTCCTCTTCTAGAGTGTTAACTTTGATTTCTGATCGGTCTGGGTTTTGATCAAGGGGTTGCTGGAAATTCACACACAATCCTCCCTCCTCTGGCTCACCACTTCCCTTTGTGCTGTTGGTAGGGATCTGGTTCAGCTCCTCTCTGTCAAGGACTGCTCATCTCTTAGATGGACTGAGTATAAGCTACCCTCAGCTCTCATCTGTGCATATGAACTACTTTTTGCTCAAGGCAAATATGTACCCTTTGCTCAATGCAGCAGCAAACTGTCCTTTAACATTGTGAAAGAAGCTTTTGTGTGAAGTCAAAAGTCAGGGGGGCAATGGTGTCTCTCAATGAAAGTGAACATATACCAAGATTTCCCAGTGATTTTGTTTTTAATTTGTATTTTGGTTTTTTTTCTTACCAGTAATCTTTTTGAAGCCTCTTTTAATAACAGCCGATGATGGGGCGCCTGGGTGGCGCAGTCGGTTAAGCGTCCGACTTCAGCCAGGTCACGATCTCGCGGTCCGTGAGTTCGAGCCCCGCGTCGGGCTCTGGGCTGATGGCTCAGAGCCTGGAGCCTGTTTCCGATTCTGTGTCTCCCTCTCTCTCTGCCCCTCGCCCGTTCATGCTCTGTCTCTCTCTGTCCCAAAAATAAATAAACGTTGAAAAAAAAAAATAGCCGATGAAGAGCTGATGCTCCCTCAACCTCTTTCTGGGGAGAAATGGGACTCAGGGCACCTGAACAACTCTCTCCTTTTATGCCCTTTCTGTGATTGAGTTTGATTTATATTAAAAGTTTTAAATATTTATTTTAAATGTTTACTGGAAATGTGTATCTTCATCTGACACCTCAATTGAGATTTTCATATTTGCTAATTCTGGCACCACAGGAAAATTTCAATTTAACATTCTATTTCTGTGCACTAGCACAGAGGGGTACCTTTCTCTTGATGGTTTTCAAATACATGGAGAACTAAGGGATGGAGAGGCTGTTTATGTATCCATGTATACTTTGTTCAAGAAAATAAAGGCACACACTTCTCCTTGTTGGCTGTGTTTATGGGATCAGTGGCTCTATTGGGGACTATTAGAAGATTCTTACAGTTTCCCAGTCTGTCCTGGAGACTGTGGTTGGAGGGATAGAAGGAAGCTCATGTTCACTGGTTTGGAATTCCAATGTTGGTGACTGCATCAGCCATCTTGGTGATGCCAAAGGGAGGGAGACGTCTATGTGCTTCTTCTCTTTTCTCTTCCTGGCTACTTTTTAAAAATTTTTTTAAATATTTATTTATTTTAGAGACAGACAGACAGACAGACAGAGCATGAACCAGGGAGGGACAGAGAGGGAGACACAGAATCTGAAGTAGGCCCCAGGCTCCGAACTGTCAGCACAGAGCTGGATGCAGGGCTGGAACTCAAACCATGAGATCATAACCTGAGCCGAAGTCAAGACACTTAACCGACTGAGCCATCCAGGTGCCCCTGGCTACATTCTTTCTTACTTGGAAAACGATTAAGCTTAGATCCCCTTAAAATGCAGAGGGTAACTGAAAGTACAAGTCTCAGATGTTCTATTTATTCTCAGGAGTTTGGCTGCAAAAGAATTAACCTATCCATTCTCAGTTATTTTCTGGAATGCTCACATTTTGGCACAAAGGTTTTCATTGGTGCGGGAGAGCAGTGTGAGAAGGTGGTGAGGAACCTGACTTTCAAATTGACATTCTGGCTGTTTTAAGAGAATATATTGAGATCTGCTTGGATAGGAAGGAAATTTCCTTCATTGTAACAACTTCATGTGATAACTTAAAGCAGATTGCTTAGGCAGCAGAAGCTGGAAGGACACAAATTGGTAGCTCAATATGTCCAAATTTTCAGTGGGATGATAAATCAGAGGGTGTCCTGCTCTCAGGGTACAGCATGTTCTGGGTCTGTAATTCTTACCTTTGATCTTGGAAAATAGAAAGCATGCTTACTGACTTTAGCTAGGTACTGGATGAACAGAAAAGCCCATCCCTCTGCTTCAGTTAGGATGCTTTACGTTATAACAAATTGGCTTAAATACTAAATGGGCTTTATTGTACCATGCGACTAAAATGTTCAAAGATAGAGGAGAATTTAGAAAAGGTCTTGCATCTCTCTAACACTTTGGATCTGCCCTCTGCAATGAATTGGCATGAATGAAAAGGCTACTTAGCACCAATTTAGGGCTACATAGTTTCCTCATTCATGTCCACCAAAGAAAATACCCAATTGGATAATCTTAGACCACATGTCTGCCATCCTTTGAGACTATGATGGTTGCATAAGATATGCATTTTTCTATTGGAATAATTTAAACTAGTCTGTTGGAAGACTAGTTTGAGGGCCATTCTAAGCAGTACTCCCAGTCATAGCTACTAACTGGGGGAGGAGAAAAGCAATCGCATTGCTGGATAATTCCCAATCATAGGGACATTTTTAAAAAATAAAGTAAAGAACAGAGTGCCTCGGTGGCTCAGTTGGTTGAGCAGCCGAGTTTGGCTCAGATCATGATCTCACAGCTCTTGAGTTTGAGCCCCATGTCGGGCATTGTACTGACAGCTCAGAGCCTGGAGCCTGCTTTGGATTCTGTCTCCCTGTCTTTCTGCCCCTCCCCCATTCACACTTAGTCTCTCAAAAATAAATAAAACCTCAAAAAATAAAAATAAAAAACATAAAGTACAGAACTTTACCCTAGATTTCTGCAAAGTCCTGGAGAATCATCTTTCAGAAACTCAGGTTACATTTATTTATTTATTTATTTATTTATTTATTTATTTATTTTTAGGTTATCTCCTGATTAAGAGGTCCGGATAGTTGGGATGCTTGGGTGGCTCAGTCAGTTGAGCATCTGACTCTTGATCATGGGATGAAGCCCCATGTTGGGCTCTGCACTGAGTGTGGAGTCTGTTTAAGATTTCTCTCTCACTCTTTCTCTCAAATTAAAAAAAAAATGCACTAAAAAAATAAATAAGAGGTCCTGATAGTTGATCTTCATTTCTTTATGTGCCTGGGGGCATGGGGCTCATAAACACTCTAGTTTGGCCCAGCAAGGCTTGAACTGAAATGATTTCTCTGTGGTTTTATATTGTTTCTTTGATCCTTTCAAAAGCACCAATTTCATCGACATGTCATATTGGATCCAAGAATCAGAGTTTAATCTATATTTTATACCAGTTTTATTTATATATGTTGAATGTTTAATAATTATGACAAAAATTCTAAGCAATAGAGCATTAGGTGATTTTTATCTGATGGTAGTTCTTTATTATAATTTTTAAAAATGTTTACTTATTTATTTTGAAGTGGGGGCAGGGGTATACAGACAGAGGGGGAAAGAGAGAGAGAGAGAGAGAGAGAGAGGATCCCCAGCAGGTTCCCACTGTCAGTGCAGAGCCTGATGCAGGGCTCCATCTCAGGAACCATGAGATCACCCCCTGAGCTGAAATCAAGAGTCAGATTCTTAACCTACTGAGCCACCCAGGTGCCCCTGATGGTAGTTGCTTTAATTTTGATTCACCACACTTCCTACAAAGGCTGTGGATGTGGCTACATGGAACATTTACTTAACTGTACTTCATATCAATACACATAATCTACTTCATTTGGCTTGGATTAAGTTGGTTTTAATTAATTATCTATTTTAAACAGCTACCAGAAATAGCCATTAGGTCTAGCATTGACTTGGCTTGCTATAAACAAAATTACTTTTATGGTTTCTAACCATGGCAATGTGAATTTATCCAAAGAGTACTAAAAACTTAAACATATATTGAAGTTTCCAGGTAGCTACTCATTTTAATGATATGAAATATAATAAGTGAAACTTGCTTCAATGATATAATTGAAAATAAGACACTTTTTAAAAAATTTCAAGTGTCTTGTTTTTCAAAGCTGGTTTCTCCAAGAAATTACCCTCCTTGTTTTCATAAAAGCATTTTCTTTGAGAGGGAAATTTGCCTGTTAAATGTTTTTTGACATCCCAGAATTTTGTTGGTCTGATTTTCCGAAACTTTTCTTATTCATATTGGCTACAAGTCATTATGACAGCACCTATTACTGATAAAAAAAGGAAAAAAAAATCAAGTCTACTAGAGCATTTCTAAGTTACAGTCCAGTACAACAGAGATTGGAATGAATTTAATGTAGGGAAATGTAATCAGCCACATTATAAGAAAGTTTAATCTGTTATACCCTTAGGGAGAAACAAAATCTGAGTCTAAAGATCATTATAACTGTAAGAGACGTGAACAAATCAAAACAAGCAAACAAAACCCATCTTACAACAGATTATTCTTCAGAAAAACTAATATACTAAAATTTGTGGCCACCAATAGTGACACCAAATATTATCCATAAATCTTGGACTCATTAAATCAATTGTAATATTTTATACTTCACTTTTGCATTTGTGATATAATCAATGCATTTTTTATTTCACCAGCATATCTAGAAATTAGTCAGCTTGGAAGTTACTCATTGTTTTGTTCAATGTTTATTTACATTGGTGCCATACCTTGGCACACAATCACTAGAGAAATATATGGTGATATCAGTGAGGAAGGAAGGGACGATGAATTTACTCATAGGATTAGAGAGAACCTTGTGCCTTTAATATTAATATTGACAACTCATCTGATGGCGTGATTTAATAGCCTGTAAATCCTCACTTATTTTACTGAGGGTCTGTTGAGTGAATCATTCACTGTGCCAGAAATTGTGGTAAGTACTATACGTAAATGAATTTATTCAATCCTCACAAGAACCTTGATGACCCAGCAACTATTACTCTCATCTTATAGATTAGACATTTGAAGATTAAATGATTATTTTTTTCATCTTATATATACAGTATGGGGCCAGAGTTAAAAGCCAAGCATGTTTAATTACAAAATCCATGCTCTTTACAACCGTTTGCTATTTCTTTCTAGTTATATTATTCTTTTCAAGTAGATTATTGATTACACTTTTCTAGCCTTAATTATGCCTGGTCATAGGTATAGTGAGGTTTTCATTAATCCAGGATAGATTTGCAGACTGACTGAGGTTAAGATCTGGTTGAAAATTGGCTTGTATACTATTTCATTGATTAGAATATGCTCATTTGTTTACATTCTAACATTTTTGAAATCAGGATGGCCTTATAATTGATGATAAGGAAGTATCTGGCATACTTTGATTATGATAGTTTAGTTTTTCTTTCTTAGTGGCATTTAGGCTAATGTTATGTATTCAATAGACAGTTTCTTAGATTAGATGATATGTGCTACTTAACTCTCCAATTAAACTCAGTAAAATTAGGCAAAGCAGAGTAATTCTGATTCATGCTCAGCTCCACCCCATGCCATCTTCTGCACAGGGTTGGGAAAAAAAGACACTCTGCTTAGAGCTGGGGTGAGTTTAAGAGTTTTACCTATTATTGTCTCTGTTATCCAGAGACCCTCAGTAAAATAAGAAGGTTCTAACAATGAAACTTCTGCTTCTTATCCAAATTTTCCCCTGGATATTTTATTATGATTTCAAGTCACCTATATTCTTTTCCTCCCATCTCTTTTTTCTCCTATTAACCAAGAGTTCAGTCTTTTTACTAAGGGTTCTTTCCATAATTCCTTTAAAATTTAAATAAAAATGGATTTTTTGAGGGAGCCAAAACATAAGAGACTCTTAAAAACTGAGAACAAACTGAGGGTTGATGGGTACAAACTGATGGTGAGAGGGAAGGGTGGGTGGGTGATGGCTATTGAGGAGGGTACCTGTTGGGATGAGCACTCAGTGTTGTATAGAAACTAATTTGACAATAAATTTCATATTTAAAAAATTGATTTTTTGGCCTATGCTTTTTACATATAGATATGTAGGATTTTAAATGATTTTAAATGATAAACTAGAAGTTTAAATTTAAACTTCTTTTTTTCTTGTTACTGTCCACTATTATATAAGGATACCTGAATTTTTCCATTATGGAAATTCCCACTATTACTGAAGGGCTTAAAAAGCTATTGAAATTGATAAAATTTTTATTGTTGTATTTTTTATCTGTTCTGAAGCCTCTGGAAAGCTCTGCCTACCTCCTCTCCCACTTCCCTAAATCTTCCACTAATGCCCCTAAGGGAAATTGACCATTTGAACCTCAGAATATCTCCATAGCTTAAGTGCTAGAGAAGTGTCTCAGTTTTCTCTTATCTAAAATGGGGGAGGAGAGGTGTGGGATAATGATACAACCTACCTATCTTGCTTATAGAATAAATTAGCTAATACAGGTAAATCTAAGAACAAATGTCTGGCACCAAATAAGTGTTCAATAAATGTTTGCTATTATTAGAAGCCATTTGGTATAGTTCATAAACCTGCTAGGCTAGTCTTTTTTCTGGGTATTTTACAGATCATAAATTATTACAAGGCAAAGACTGTGCTGTATGCATCTTGATATCCCTCTTTAGACTTTTTTTAATGTTTATTCTTTTGAGAGAGGGAGAGAGAGCGAGTGAGAGCACAAGAGGGGGAGGGGCAGGAAGCGAGGGAGACACAGAATCCAAAGCAGGCTCCAGGCTCTGAGGGGTCAGCACAGAGTCCAATGCAGGGCTTGAACTCACGGACGGTGAGATCATGACCTGAACAGAAGTCAGATGCTTAACTGACTGAGCCACCCAGGCACCCTTTGATATCCCTTTTAATGCCCTAAAGTTGTGCATTACATATTCTGAAAATCCCATTTTTTTATTGATGGGCAAAACTTCCCATTTAGCACCAACCTGAATTGGATCTGTAAGACTTAATACTTACAGGAACCAGGGTATGTAGATCTCTCCCACTTAAGTTTGGTATAGTGGAAATGAAAAAGGCTTTAGGCTCAGTCAAATCTGAATTTTAATTGCAGTTGTCTTTTACTTTGATATTGGGAGTTACTTAGAACTCTCTGAACCTCAGTCTGCTTCTGTAAAAAGTGAGGGATATTTACCCCATTTGGTTCTGGTGGAAATGAAATTATATAATGTATGTAAAGCACAAAGACATATAGGAGGCTTTCCATAAATAGTAACTATTGATAATTATTGTTTCTATTTAAAAAATTATTACCTTGAACAGATTACTTAATACCATTAAATCTCAATTTCTTTGTATATAAATTTCTACATATATAAAGGGCTAACATTACATTATTCACATGATTAAAAAGAGGATTCAGTTACATACAGGAAGTTCATATCAAAATGTCCTTCACAGAGTAGATGCTCCACAAATGATTTTTATCCATTATTCCCTTACTTCCTTTCCCACATCTTATTCCTTGATATAACAAAGGAGGAATTTCCTTGTTCTTTTTTTTTAAGTTATTTATTTATTTTGAGAGAGAGAGAGAGAGAGAGAGAGAGAGAGAGAGAGAATACACAGGGGAAGGGCAGAGAGAGAGGGAGAGAAAGAGAATCCCAAACAGGCACTGCGATGTTAGGGCAGAGCCCAAAGCGGGGCTTGATATCATGAATTGTGAGATCATGACCTGAGCCAAGGTCAAGAGTTGGACTCTTAATCCACTGAGCCAGTCGCCCAGGTACCCCTCTTTGTTCTTTCAAAAGAGATATTTTCAAAAGTTCCCTAACTCTTGAGTGTGTTGTGCTGTTGTGAAATTTTAGCAAAAATGAAAGCCTAAGGACTTTGGGTTTTGAGGTTAGAAAAGTTATGGAAGCATTTGGAACAACCTTCACATATCTCTCATCACCAATACCACGCAGCATTCTGTTATTTCCCATGGGTGTTTCCATTCTTCGATTTTCAATGGTGCAAAGAGAATTAACCCTTTAAAACTTATAAATAGTATTCTTGAGGAGTCCTTATTCCATTATGTAGTTTCTATATTTGTTCCCCAAGAATTTTTTAGAGTTGTGGTTCCTTTGTCCGAACAAAATGAAAAGATCCTAAAACAAAAACAGAAACAGCTGCTTCCTACACCATTGAAGAAGAAGCTTTAGGAGCAGTCTTACGTGCTATGTTTCTACAGTCTTTCCCAAAGAAGGTGAGAAAGCTTGTATAGATATGCATATTTGGATTGGGACACCACTGTTCTAGAGGATGGTATTTTATATTGATAGCATAATTTGACAGTAAATCATTATTATTATCTCCTTATTAAAAGATTAAAAGATCAGAATTCAGAGCACAACGGTCATGCTTGCCAATTTGACCATGGAACCATTAGCAATACTGACAGTTCAATTACAATTGTGCTTATTTCATCACTGATTGGAATCATGGCAATTTGGGAGGATACAAAAGCACAGAGGTACCTATAAACTGAGTGGGGCAGGGAGTAGCGTCCCACATTCAGTAACAGCTTCGTGGGTGCATCCATTTCAGGATGTACGGCAGGAACATTGAAAACTTTCAATATTTTACATGCCACACCTGTCCTAAGAAACACAGTATGTGACACACATTTATAATAAAAAGCTCTAACTGGAATCCTAACACCGGTGAATTTCTTTTCTGTACTCTGTGTAAGGAAGAAAGAAGCAAAGCACAATGAAATAAACCAATATCTGGTCAGTTCAGATTTAGAGTTCAATATACTACAGCTTATTACCTCAACAACAATTCATACTGACCCCAAGGCACTGTAAAGTCATCAATCATAAAAGAAATATTAAATTATCTTTACAATACCTATTTAGCAAGGCTGTAAAGTAGACTAATACGTTTTGCAAAGATTTTTTTTTTAGCCACTTAAGTTGAAACAAAACAGGTTTTTCTCTTTAACCCCTCAGCTATCCAGAAAAATTATCTTTATGAGAAGTTAATGAAGGTTCTTGTATCCTACTAATGACTGCCAAAACGGGTACTGTTGGGATTTTAATTACCAGTGGGAATAATACACAGTAAGGAATGTAAGGAACATGTCCAAGATGGGCTCACCTTGAAACATTCATTATGATCCCTCTAAGTCACATTTGGATACTGAAGAGAATGTCAAATATCCAATTCCTATATCAGTGCTGCTAGTGTCAGGGAAAGAGACACCATCAGAAGAAGAGGTAACCCCAGTCCCCCATGAACCCTTGCAGAGAGAATATAATTAATCACTCCCAATTGTCCCAACCTTGCATTTGTAGTTTCCGACTTAAGTGGAATATGCCTACCATTTATCTTCATTACTGGCCAGCAACATTAATAAAAATCAGCCTAAGATCTGAGCACAGAATCACTTCCTATAGATTCCAATTTAATTTAGGAATGCCTAAATTGAGGGAAACATCTCTTCTTTGCCTTTGAAAAATGAGTTGGTTTTTCTGTGATACCCAGCAACGGCAATAAACAAAGATGATGCAGATGTGAAGACCCGTGGCCAGTTCCTCCATTGATTACCTCCAGACATTAATTTTCAGTCTAATTGCTGTAGTTGGCACTTTCACCTCAGTGGTACTTACATATGCCTACAGATCTGTTTGATCACAACTCTTGAGTTTTGAATTATTTAATACTCAATCAGTTTAGAAATGCTGTCCTTCATATTCTATCCAGAAGTCCTGTAAAGGAATAAATCTGATGTGATATTTAATAAAATGGATTTTCCAACCACAGATCTCCTTAATAGTTTACCATCCTTGTAATCCTGAGTTATTTTCTTTGTTCATGAAACAATTGCTTTAGTAAAATCAGAATCACCAAACACTTCCATATTCCATCTGGATTTATGGAGCATTAGAACACATTATACGTAAAAGATGATAAAAATGTATTTGCCTTGTGAAAATTATGTCTTTGTAAAAGTGTTGTTCTTTCTATTTAGCTGCAACCTTATGATTTTTAAAATTCTTAACTGTTATGTCAGACATTTTTAAAACAGTCCATATAGTTCTTTTTTTTTTTTTTTTTTTTTAAGTAAACGGTTAATCTCCTCTCATACTGAATACATAACACTGGTTAGCTCTTTCAGCATTGTAGAGGCATGAGCCTCAGACCACCCAGTCTTTGTACTGGAGATGTTTTGAACAATACTACCATCTGAACTGTGCAGTCGGGATCTCCTCAGCTTCTTTGTTCTTCCTCCAAAGTACTTAATGTTGTTTTAGTGGCAACAATAAATGTTACTTTCATGATTTTCTGTACTTAATTGTGACACGACATTATGTTTATTCATTGTTTTCCAAAAAGGAAAATTATGAGCAAAGCATATGATATTAATTGTTGGGCCAGTTCTCATGAATCTATTTCAAACAGCCTTTCCTTCTTTTCTAATAACTGCTTATTTTAATTGAGGTATCAACTATTTTATATATATGAACTTATCTTTTCAAGCTAAAATTTTGCTGCCTTTCAAAAAAACATTTACAACCCTAATGTGTGTGTGTGTGTATGTGTATACACATATATAATCCTAAAATAAATAAACACATATATGCACACATGCACAGTAAGCCAAGTCTAATAAAAGTTTAGATATGCTGAGAAAGTCACATATTTTTAGATCTCTAAGTGACTATTGTTTACACAGAAAGACCAGTTCTTACATTTATCAAGGCCAATGCAATTATTACTAAAGTGACTGCTTCACAGAGAAATTAAATGAAGGCTTATCTAAAGAACTTGTTGAATATTGTCAGATAAATAATGGTCTTTTTTTGCCTGTTGACACTATTTCAGCCTGAGTTCTTCAGGCTGAACTAATTTTTAAACTAATTTTTAAACTCTTCATTCCACCATTCCTAATAGACAGCCTCATATATTAATCAGTCTACTTTGATGGCCCTTTGAGAATGGTATCTTAATCTATATTTAAGTGCAATAAATAAACTTTAAATTTATAGGAATAAAGGAAATGGATGTAAATTAAGCTGGAAAATATAGTCTGTAGCCAAGCAACCCCATGCCTAGCTAAAACACAAGGGAAGTTTCTACTGTTAAAAAGAAATAGGAGAATAGTACTTACCCAAATCTACTGCTATGACCACCCAATCTGCCTTGTGCACCCTTCTTCCCACAGAGACAACATCATCTTGCCCCGAGTAACAAAGACTGAAGTCTCATCCACTAAACTGCATCCAACTCAAAGTCCAGGATCTCTGAGAGATATGTTGATGTTCCGACAGGCTTAGAAGTGGCTCCTGGATCCCCCATGACCTAGAAAAATATCACTTTTCTACTTCCTATGCCACACCCAATAAAGAATGGTAGAGTAGGATCAAAATAGCCTAATACAATTTTTTCTGTTCGGAAAATGGAAGATGGGGAAATACGTAGACATCACTGATCCATAGCAATGGTGAAATTCTGTAGCTCATTGTTTCTATGGTTCCCATATTTGCCTTTTTATTTCTGACTAAGATTTTAAGGGAATTGCATTGATAAAGAAGGATGCCACAAGGGGCAAAGGCTTTAGGGGTTAACGTACTGACCCATAAAACAGTCCCCAGGTTTCCTAGCTGGATCTCTAAGAGAGCAAGCTGTGAAAGCTTTGTTGCTCCAGGGAGGCTTACTTGTAATGCCAACTTGTCTCTTATAGGCAGACTTTTAGTTAAGTGCTCCCAGTAAGTTTCATTTGAGAACCACCATGCTCAAAGCTCTCTTCCTGTCTTGTTGATGTATAGACTCTAATTTGTTTGTTGGTTGCTGCTCTTGACCATCCGTGTTCCCCTCAATTTACTGTTTGTGACCTTGAGGCCATTTGAAACAATAGGCATTGGTGAGAAGGCAATCCTCAATCTGCTTTTCTCACTGACTGAGTCACATTTGAGAATACCTAAGCCAAGCTTCTGGAGAAAGGCTGTGTAGAGTCATCTTATTTGTTTGGGGAATAGAGCAGTTGGTTTTTCCAGTTCTGTCCTACCCCCAAATTCTGCACTGTCAGCAAACGGGCTGAGAGTTTCCTTTAGCAGAATTTTCTTTTCTTTTCTCTTTTCTTGTATATTTATTTTGAGAGAGAGAGTGTAAGGGGCAAGGAGAGAGAGGAAGAGAGAGAGAGAGAGAGAGAGAGAGAGAATTCCAAGCAGGCTCTACATTGGCAGTATGGAGCCCTTCTTAGGACTTGGAACTCAACCCTGAGACATTGACCTGAGCAGAAATCAAGAGTTGGAAGCTTAACTGACTGACCCACCCAGGTGCCCCTTAGCAGAACTTTCTTTCCTTCTCTGCTTGTGAAACGTACCACGGTTAATTCTTGCTTGAATTCTCTCCTTTCAGTCCCTTGTTACACGGCATGCGCAGCGCACCGCACCAACACTGACATTTTCCAAACATGTCTCCTAGAGCCATAGTCTTAGTGTGGAAAGGGTCTGTCTGCCAAGAATCATGGGTAACGGTTTTGCCAAATTTTTATTGCGGCACGACAGAAGTCACCATCTTTCTGATCTTATCAAAACAACATTGCCACATAGTTTCAGGTGGGGCAGCACCAAATGTCTAGTAGCTGGAAGAGGTCAACGGGGGAACGTGACCTCTGGTTGACCTGCGAGCTGGCCCCGGGGGGAAGGGGCAACTGAGAGGCTTTTCCCTCCCTCTCCTGGCCTCGGAACGAACGTGTGTTCCGCTCACTATCCCTGTAGCCGGAACCACTTCAAGGGCGCAACCTTGAGAGAGTCCAGCGCTACGGAAATGGTCCGCGCTGTGTACGTGACTGGCACCCCGTGAGCGACCCTGTATAAACTCAACAGTCTTGCAGGCGGGGATGGAAACGCACTCCCCTTGCGGCGGCCCCGGACAAGCCTCGGTAGGTTCCCCTGCTTATTCGACCTGCCACCCTACCAGTCTGGCGTGACTGCCTCTCGCTTGTTTCTCTCCTTGCCCTCCGGGCAGGGCGGTTCCGACCTTCCGCCTGGAACTCACCGGGTGGTGGAACAGTTGCTGAGTCAGGAGACGGAACAAATGGGCCTAGGGCAGGAGGCATCTTAGGGGAACCCCCAAGTTGCCCGTCAGGCCTCTATGCGCCGGGCGGGGAGGGAGGGCTTGTAGCGCGGACGCCTGTGGGCCCCGCGTGAGCTGGGGCGCCCCGAAGGCGCGGGCTGCGCGGCGCTGGTTGGAGGAAGTGCGCAGAGCGCGCTGGGGCCTGAAGGGGAAGCGCAGGGGGCGCAGCGGGCTGGCCTCTCCTGTGGGCACTTCGCTGGCCACCAGCCCCGCCTGACGTCGAAAGGTGAGAGAAGAGGCTTTGCGGGTGTCTGCCACTCTGCAAGCTTCCTGGCTGGCAGACAAGGCGCAAGAGCGGGATAATCATTTGGGGGGTGACCTTAGCCTGCTGCTTATGCCAAGGGTTAAGGTCCAACTGCATATGACAAGGCCTTGACTGTGGCACAATCTGATTGGGCTGCTAAGAGGTGGAATCCCTGGAACTGTGAGGAGAGTGATGGAAAGGATGTGGTGGCGATTGACAGTGAAGCGGAGGGAGCATCCCATGTTGTCTGACTCCTAATACAAAGGAAAGCAACTGTAACCCCAGCCAGTGGAGCAGCCCCCAATTCAGGGATCATTCATGCTGAGAGAATATACACGCCCACTGAGCTTGTTGATATAGCTGACAAGTTCCAGCAAAAAATCCCAAGGTTGTGCACCAACGCCAGTATTAGAGCTTAGACTATGATGCTCTGACAGAGACCAAGTCTCTCAAATGTAACGGAAAGTTATCTCTCGCGTAAACAGTTCAAGGACAGGAGGGTGAGAAGGAAGGTAGGCAGCCCTGCTCCTCAATATCACCCCAGAATGCATCGCTGCGTGTGGGTTGCATTTCTCCATCAGCCAGCAGAAGGGGGAAAGGAAAGAAGAGCTTTGTGATAGAAGTGTGATCTGAGAGTTGCTCATGTCGATTTGCCCTCGGTTGTTGTCCAGATCCCATCACTGCTGCAAAGGAATTGTAATCCTTAGCTGAATAGCTAAGACTGTGTGCTTCTGTGAGGGAGGAGGTCCATTTCTGCAAGGAAGAAGGGGGAAAGAATTAACAGATGGCTAATCATTTTATAAAGATTATAAAAATTGACTTGATTCTTGATTTTTCTAATTTTTCTGTTCTGAATTTAATATACCTCTGTTAACAATTGAAAAATAGACACTAGGATAGTGAGCTCTATAGTTACTTGAGTGTTTTAGGATGTACTTACATAGGCGATATTAATTTAACCTCATTACTGTGTATTTTCAAATCAATTTCCTTGGAATGATACATGGAATGATAAGGAAAGAAATATAAGGTAAACTTTTATTCGCTAGCCTTATATATAAATACCTACTAAAAGTTTTCATTATTGTGTGTAGTAATGTATGTATATATATATATATGTAGGATATATACTATTCCTCTCATAATGATTTGAAATATAAAAAAATTAAGAATATCAGCAAATTATACTGAAACACTTGTATATATGTGGATACATATATGTATATATGAAAAAAACATGAACTTTTTTGCATTATGTATACAAATGTTCTATAAGTGGATTCTGAACCTAAATGTAAAAACGAAAACTAAGTCTTTAAAATTAAATGTAGGAGAAAATCTTTGTGACCTTGAGTTAGGCATAAATTTCTTAAGCACCAAAAGCAGAAATTATAAAAGAAAGAAAATGCTAAATTGGACTCCATTAAGACTAAACGTATGTGCTCATTGAAAGACACTGTTAGAATAAAAAGACAAGCCACAGATTGAGGGAAAATACTTGCAAAGCATGTATCTGATAAAGAATTTCTATCCAAAATATATAAATCACTCTCTAAACTCAATAATAAGAAAACAACAACCCAATAAAAAGATAGGTAAAAGATTCTACAGACACTTGGTACCGCCAGAGAAGATACACAGATGGCAGATGAGCCCATAAAAAGATGGTCAACATCATTAACCATTAGGGAAATACTAGTGAAAACTACAATGAGATATCATTACGTACCTATTAGATAGAATTGCTAAAGTTAAGAAGGCTGATCATACCAAACTTTAGTGTGGGTGTTAGAACAGTTGGAACTCTCATACACTGTTAGTGGGAATGTAAAATGTCACAATCATTTTGGAAAACAGGTTGGCATTTTCTTATGAAGTTAATTATATACCTATCATAAAACTCAGCCATTCCACTCTTAGGTATTTACCTGAGATGAGTGAAAATATATGTCCACAGGAACACTTGTACATGAATGGTCATAGGTGGTTTTATTTTTTTTTTTTTAATTTTTTTTTCAACGTTTATTTATTTTTGGGACAGAGAGAGACAGAGCATGAACGGGCGAGGGGCAGAGAGAGAGGGAGACACAGAATCGGAAACAGGCTCCAGGCTCTGAGCCATCAGCCCAGAGCCTGACGCGGGGCTCGAACTCACAGACCGCGAGATCGTGACTCACAGACCGCTTAACCGACTGCGCCACCCAGGCGCCCCTACAAGGATTTAGTTTTAAAAAGTCATTTACAACTATAAAAAAGTTCATGTTATCATTATAAGATAATTGCTAACTCGAGTGAAAGTATACTTGAAGCTGCCAAGATCAGTTTAAAATAACAAAACTTAATTTTGTTCTGTTTTCACAAATATTATTGGATATGCAAATATAAAAAATATTATTCTTCCATTAGATTTGATGCCATTCTATACTGTCTTTACATTTTTTTATATTTTAGATTAAATCTTTATAATACTTAACAAGGAATAGAATTAACTACGTTGATATTATCTATTAACTATAAATCTGAGTTACTATTACTGATTCTTGCTCCTTAGAAATATGTGTTGAAAAATTGTCTTTTAAAGAACTGGTTTAACAATTCAAGATGAATTCTTAATAATGTAAACTATAGCCCTTTCTCCCTCCTTCATTCCTCCCTTCTTTCCATCCTTCCTTTCCCCCTTACTGTATCCCCTCACCTCACTCCTCACTTCTTGCTCTTTGCTATACCCCTCCCTCCCTCTTCTTTCCTTCTTTCTGTCCTTCCGCCCCTCTCTCTTTCTCTCTTTTTCTTTCTTTCCTCTTTAGAAACATATTTATTAAGCACTTATGATTCTGTGTTCTGAAGGAGAACTCTAAGGAGTTTTTAGTTCTAGCCTTACTTTTAGATATTTATTTTCTTGTTTGTGAGAAAAGGTGGAGGTTAGTGTAGGAGAGTGGAGGAAAATGGAGCATGGATGGCATGGGCTGTGAACACTGCAGATGCTGGACAGAGAGTGGCCCCCGATCCTACAGCAGTCGTGGAAGGTTTTGTGGTCCTTTAATGAAGAATGTAGTCCATCATTCCAGGCCAAACAGTGTTACATTTGCAGTAATCATGTACAATGATTTTATTGAATTATAAAAGCAACCATTTTAGTAGTTTCCTGTCTTCCTAAAGTCTTGTTGGCTGTAAAAAGTCATAATTTAATTTCTCATAATATCCATTAGAATGAAAATTAGGTTTACAGATGCCTTTTTTCTAGAGTAACCACATGTCCTGATTTCTGTTGGACTGTCTGAGTTTGGCCTACATTCATTTTTTTTAAATAATCATTGAATAGTCGTGTCATCTTGGAAAAATTATTTAAGCTCTCTGAGCCTTAGTTTCCTCATATGTGCAGGGTTGTTCTAAGAAATACATCAAATAATGGAGGTACCATAATGCCTGGCCCATACCAAAGGCCAAATGAAAATGTTACTCCTACCATCATTAATTACTCTGAGTCAGGTGGTTACCATTTAGTACAATTGAATCCCATTTTATACAGTAAGTAAGTAACTTATGCATATTTAATTTAAGTTGTTAAAGTCTTGTGTTCCTTTTAGATCAACTGTTTAGTGTCTTTACCACTTAATAGTCTTCATTATTACAAATTAAATTATCTTCACTGTCTGATTGACAAGGCTAATCTTTTAGATATAGATAATGAGTGATAAGGGTTGAGTAATCTTTCTAGATTTCTCGCTTTCTAGGAGGCCTCATTTGGAAGCAGAGACTGCTGTTGTCAGCTCCCCTGAGGCCGACTGCAGACTTTTAACTTAGTTTCTGTTGTCTTAACATGTTGATTTTATATTCAGGATAGCCATATATTTAGAGCTTTCAGAACAATCTTAGTTTCCAGTGTTTGCTCCCATTGTGCTTCCTGAGGTACACTTGGATTGTGTTACCCTTTTTGGTCTTGAACATGAAATCAGTATATTGATACTACTTAGCTTTTTTTGGCTTCTTCATTGGTTCGTATTAAGACCCGTTCCTGGATTTAAGGGCTTGACTCTGATACTCTTTGCCTTGAATTTTGACTTGATTTCCTATCTGTTTCTCCATTCAGTTTGCTTTTGTGAAAAAGTTTTTGGAGTTTATCATTTCAGTATTAGCAAGTTCTTACCTGTTTTGTGAATAGTTTTTGTCTTTTCTGTGAAGATTTGAAAAATATACCAAAATATCCTGGAGAAACCTTATGAACCGTTATAAAAACATAAAAACAGCATAAAACAGCATAAAACAGCATAAAAACATACTAGAAGGTATATAACATTGTATATAAGGTATATAACAAACATCAAAATAGCTATGTAAATGTCCATGACAGAGTTGATTTTTTGCGTGAAACTGGAAATTTAATTTCTTGCAAAAACCTCAGCAGATTTTTAAGCAAGCAGTCTCATTAAAAGTGCGTCAGCCCCTGTTCTTCTTGAGCTTCATTCATCATTTAATAAAATCACTATACTTTAATATTCCATCATGGGGGTTAGAAATGAGATCTGGCAATTCTTGGGAAAAGTGAATTAATGTTTTTAATGATCTAAAATTACCTACCATTTAGTTCTTAACGTCTGTGGCTGCCTGAGAAACAACTAAATCAGCCCCTGAGTTTTCTTTTTCATTGACACCAGTGTTTGATTATTATACATATTACAATTGATTGGATATACCATCAACGACCTGCATCTAATATGACATTTCATTTATTCATTGCTATTTAATGACTATCTAATATATGCTCTGCATTGAACTTGGAACTGGGAATAAAAAAACACTAAGAATAAGACATTGTTCCTAAATTCAGGGAACTTTACATTCCAGATGATAACTAGTTCACTTGACCCATTTGGAGAAGCAATCGTGCTATTCAGTGGGAAAAGCCATTATCTGGATTTGTAGAACTCCAAAAGAATAATTATTTGACTTACTATTTCATTATTCATTTTTAACTGGTTGCCTTGGCAATGTGAACAAATAATCTAAGACAGTTGAAAACAATGAAAGAATTTTATTTTGGTCCGTTCTTTTTCCACTGTTCAGGTAGGGTCTGAGTGCTAACAAAGAAAAGTTATTGAAGCAGTTCAGGTAAGAAATGATAATTTAAAGAAGTAGAGTGGCAGCAATGAATACAGAGAAGAGCAGATAAGTTTGGAATAAATATTAGAAGAAAAGATGTTGAAATTTACTGATGGATAAGATATGGGGCTGGGGAAATGTTAATTTGAGATGTTCATGAGACATCCAAGTGAAATATTAAGGATGTCGTAGAATAAGTTTCTTGAACTGCTTCAAGAAAGTTTTGGCCTCAAGAAAGAGGTGAGGTCAGGAAACGGATAGGTAATTAGGCTCTTGTTGAGACACTTTTACTTGATAAGGCCAATGTCCATGCTAAACTTAAGGTGAGTTTGTTTTACTATTTGTAGGACATAGGTAAGCACTATGTTCAGGTTTGGAGCGTGAACCTTAGAGTCAGACAGTATTTGAGACCTAGTTTTGCTTCTCATTTCCTGTGCGACCTTCACAACTTAATTGCACTGAGTCTGCCTATCCTCATCTGATGATAACATTATATTTGTGAGGTTTAAATGGAATAATGCATGCAAGCATCTAGTATTGTTTTAGGTATACAGTAATCACTCCATAAAAGAGATATCAGTAAACTAAAGTGAAAGCACAAAGTATGTAGGTCTTGAAAAGAGTGATGGACACAGACACTTAAAAATAGTGGTTAAAGTAAATGAGATTGTTTTGTGTTAAACAGTGGCAGGAAATATTGTACGAGACTTTGAGGTGGGCAGCACACACACACACACAAACACACACACTCCTGGGCACCCTCCACTCTTCTGAGTTGTCTTTGAGTCATTTTTATAGCTGTTCAAATAATAGAAAAATTAGTAATACAAGATGATTTTTGTTCATAAAAATGCCAATAACTTGTGCCCAGAGAAGACACAATCTACTGGTAAATTCATCTCAGCATTCATAATTGCCTTTACACATGTATCCTTTGAATTCTTTGGAATCTTGCTGGTTCCCTCATTAATTAATGAGTCAAATAAGATCTTGAACATGCATTGATTTTATATTTCCATGAAAGTTTTATTTTGTCTTTAAAAACATTATCTTTTAATAAAATAAAAAGTGGGGTGCCTGGGTGGCTCAGTCAGGGGGCGTTCGACTTTGGCTCACAGTCTATGGGATCGAGCCCCGCTCTGTGCCGCTGTGCCGACAGCTCAGAGCCTGGCTCCTGTTCAGATTCTGTGTCTCCCTGTTTCTCTGCCCCTACCCTGCTCACACTCTGTCTGTCTCTCAATAATAAATAAACATAAAAAATTAAAATAAATAAAATAAAAAGCAATTCTTATCTGTCACCTTTCAATTTGAAGAGCAATTATAAGTAATATGGTTATAAAAAGAGAAGTTACTAAAATATTTAATTATAAAGAGGAAAGTAGGTGCATGCTTTGATAAATATTATTGGACACAGACCATATTTCCAATCAGATAAAACATTATTTAAAACTTCAAATGCTCCGGGGGCTCCTGGGTGGCTCAGTTGGTTAAATATATGAACATATTTCATATGTGTTTAATAAGATATTTTGTTGGGGCACCTGGGTGGCTCAGTCAATTAAGTGTCCAACTTTAGCTCAGGTCATGATCTCACGGTTCATGAGTTCAAGCCCTGCATTGGGCTCTGTGCTGATAGTGTCGAGCCTGCTTAATATTTCTCTCTCTCTCTCTCTCTCTCTCTCTCTCTGTCTACCCCTTGCTCTCTCTATCTCAAAATAAGTAAACTTAAAAAAAAAAGATATTTTATTAAGAATCAATTTATCCAATTACTTGCTTATTAAGAAAGTTAAATGCCCTGCTATGTACCAGGCATTGCTATATAATAAGAATAGAAAGAGTTCAAGATTTCTCAGTATTTCGGTTAATACTGTATTATTAATGATACACATTAATGTAAATATACTAATATTAATATTAATAATATTATTATGCTAATAATATTTATATTAACATTAATAACATGAGTTTTACATATTAAGAATATGTCATATTATTATTATCTTGTTAAGAATATGTTAGGTTGTTAATGTCAATATGAGTATGGTTAGTATATTTATATTATTAATGTTAATATTAATGTGATTAATATATTAATATTGTATTGTTCTAAGACAGGTATCAATTAATACTTTGGATGTTTTCATTAACAAAAGGCACATATAGAACATCTACTATGTGCAACTATTGGTCTTATAGTTCCTAAAAACTTCATTTCAAATTTTTTTCATATCTGAAAGTGTACTGAACTTATGGTTCATAGTTTTAAATCATTTTATGATTATTATACTTCATAAAATGTGGGATTAACAATCTATTTGGTTGTATAGTGTTACTTGCATGATTTATATAGTCTAGAATAGGATACAAAAGGAGACAAAGATAAAAATAATTAACGAAAAAAATCTATGATATAGATTGCTCAGGGATTAGCTTTCCCTTGTTCAAACATTTGAGAGATGTTTGGATCCTTTTGTGTGGTTAGATTTAACCTGTCCAGGCATTAAAATAGCATGTTAATTATAGCTTCAGTGAGTTAAACTGCAGAAATTATTTGGGTGTATATTAAACTCCTTGCACACTTGATCATCATCACATTTCTTCCAATTTAAAGTGACAAATATAAAGACTTTTATTTATTAATTTCTTTTTTTAATTTTTCTTTTTTAACGTTTATTTATTATTGAGAGACAGGGAGACACAGAGTGTGAGTAGGGGACCGAGCAGAGAGAGGGGCAGACATAGACTCCGAAGCAGGCTCCAGGCTCTGAGCTGTCAGCACAGAGCCCCATGCGGGGCTCGAACTCACAAACTTGAGATCATGACCTGAGCCCAAGTCGGTCACCTAACCAACTGAGCCACCCAGGCGCCCCTTAATTTCTTATTGCAGAAATATGCAAACTAGAATCCAACTTCCTCAAACATTTACTCCAATGACATTTTTTCTGTCTCTTTGAAAATTTTCGATGAAAAAGAAGTAAAAATGAAGATTAAACCAGACGTCTATTTTTAAAAACTTCCAATAGATCTCTAACATCAGTTCAGTCTTTTATAGAAACAATATAGATCATTGGCTTCAATGAACATCAATTACATTGACTGTATCAGTTGTTTGACTGTCATCTATACTGACCAGAAGAAAAATAGTTTCATGATTAGTTTCAAGTTAGGCATTAAGTTAATTTACCCTAGATTTTTAGTGTCCTGATTATTTTGTTCCCAGGATTTAGCTCTACTTTGGGATAGTACAAAAATACAACAGAGTGAAGTCATAGGTTTTGCAAATATTTATTATTGGCATGGTGAGATTTTTATTTCTTTCATGTAACCTTAGAATTAGAAAATACATGGGGTGCCTGGGTGGCTCATTTGGGTTGCGTGGCTGACTTCGGCTCAGGTCATGATCTCACAGCTCGTGAGTTCGAGCCCCGAGTCGGCTCTGTGCTGACAGCTTGGAGCCTGGAGCCTGCTTTGGATTCTGTGTCTCCCTCTCTCTCTACCCCTCCTGTGCTCACACTCTGTCTCTCTCTCTGTCTCTCTCTCCTCATAAATAAACATTAAAAAAATTAAAAAAAAAAGAATTACGCTGTATTATAGATCATCACATGACCGCTCTACTTTGGGGCAGCTTAGAAAGGGAAGAGGACGGACATATGGGTTCTCAGATCAAATTGTCAATCAGTATTTCCTCAGATTGATAAAAAGTGGGTTGGCAAGTGATAGGTGGGCCATCAGCACTGTCCAGCATTCACATGTCTTTTCACCATTGAACTAAATACGGGTCCCTGTTCTCCAGGAACTCTAAACATGAAAGAGGCCTCATTCTCCACACACACAGATTTAGTACAACAAACATCATGACAATAAGGGCAGCAGCAGGAAACAAATGCAATTAGCAAAGGAAGCATGGGTAAAAACATTTAAACCCATAGCTTTTATGCATTAGTTCAATGATTCATTTCAAATTTAGCTTTTCAATTCATCTGTCTCCAGGTGTCCTCTCTTTCATATCTAGTTCTATTTTTTTTTTCATAGAATTATGTGTTTCTGGAACATCTGAGGAAATAAAATTTCACCCTCTCAAATTGTTTGCAGCTTCAAAGAGCATAATGCAGTGTTATTTTTATACAGAAAGTCCTGTCTTTTACCTTCAAGAGCAGTCTTCAGGTTTTTAACGTTATTACTATTTTGGGTCTTACATAAAACCTATCATTTTTAGAGGCTTGCAATGTGTTGCCACATTAATTCTTATAATAGTGTTTGAGTGAGATCACTATTACTATTATTACTTAATGGAAAAAAACATAATGCTTATGATTTTCTTGAATATTAATGCTCAGTAAATAACCAAATCCTACAGGGTCTGATGATTGGTTATTTATTGCAAAACCCACATTCTCCCATTCTGTTATTCTACCAACTAGAACATGGTAGCTTTTCTTAGACAGGTAGGCTAGATAGAAGTAAAATTAAAAATATCCAAGATATTGTTTTGTATACGTACTCTGGAACACAATAAAATACATAAAATTATTTGCCTATAATTATTATTTCATATAAACTACTAATAGTATCAAGTTACTGTCTTCTTGAAATTTATGAAGTGATATCTTCTGTCTCCTGCTTTATTAAGGCTTCATGATATCAAGGGAGTCCTCATATCTCCAGAGATCACTATATTATATAATGAATATTGTCAAAATTTGTATTACAATAATTGGGAAAAATATCTCTGTAAAATCTTTCTCATGTTCTAGAAGTGATGAAGGGCAGTGCAGTATACCAGATGACCAAGTGCCTCAATTTAGCTCCAGGTGTTTTTGTTTTTTGTTTTTTACCTTTTCTTAGGCTATTTATAGATTTTTGGCGTCACTTAACATCTGTTGATAACCCCAGATCAGTCAGTGGCAGCAGGAAAAAGGAGATTATTAAAACCTCTTATAGAAGTATAAAAGTATTTCCATTAAAAAAAATTGAGTAGTGCTTGGGTGGCTCAGTTGGTTGATCGTTGGGCTCTTGATTTTGGCTCTGGTCGTGATCCCAGGTTCATGGGATTGTGTCCCGTATCGGGCTCCACACTGAGTGTGGAGTCTGCTTAAGAGCCTCTCTCTTTCCTTCTGCCCCTCTCCCCAACTCACGCTCTCTTCCTCTCTCTAAAATAAAAAAAAAAAAAAAAAATTACGTGAAAAAAATTGAAAGATGGATCTACTCGATACCAATCATGATCTTCCTATTTCATTACTAATTTTTGAGAAAAAGAGAGAAAAAAGAGATACTGTGGGAATTTATCAAGAGTTGTGAAAATTGAATAACATTTTAAATGTTGTTATTTTTTAATGAACATCTTTGGAGAATAAATGGCACAGTTCCATTTATAAGTGTTCTTCCCATATACTATCTATTGGGCTATAAAAGTATTACAACACATATTACTTATAATAGTGTGTTGTAAATAACTTCAGTGTAATTTTTATATCAGTCAGTTTATCTGTTAACTATTAAGTAGCAAGAAAGGAGTAGAAAAAAATCTGTACTAACCCAGCAAACATGTTAAATCATATATGTTGATACCACCACTACTATAAAATTTTTTATATGTAAAATTTAGTACTGTCCTTTCCCATTCCAACCAAACACTTTAATGAGTATGTAAAGAAAAAATAATAAGAGGTGTCAAAATCCATATTTTCAGCTTGTAATTTTATTTTGGATCGTGAAGGAAACAATAATCAGAGCTAGCAAATCAGAGCTAATATCTCTAGGCATTGTGCTTTTTAAACAATACTCATAATTTCATTTGATGGCAGCCTACTTCTATAGGATTTGTATTATTCCTTCTTTGCAAATGAGACACTTGTCCAAAGTCATGGGGTGGTTAAACAAGTTACTAGAGTAAGTATTGGAGAATGATTCACATCTGACCTGTGTGATTCCAAAGACCGTGTTCTTTGGAACACACTATTGAATCAAACAAGCACAGTACTTTGATACATATTTATCTCAGCATTATTTCAGAACTGTGTCTCTGTAAGACAATGCTTCTTTCTACAGTGTTACAATAAAAGTAATACAGTATGTAATGAAGGAGGAATAATTTAAAAAGCTAAATTGGGAAACTAGCTATTCTAATTTGTTGCTTGAAATAAACTTTAGTCCATCAACCATTAATATGACAAAACTGTACAAAAGATGTTAAAGACAACAATGGATTTCAACTGGAAAACCCTGTTAAAATATTAAATATTTAGATGTTTGATTCATGAATTTTGTTTCCTGTATGTCTAGAGCCCTTCTTGATCTATGATATGAAGCATATGTTTTGTATTGTGAGAGCATTTCCCAAAAAATATGCGTAATGAGATGGGTCCTGGGAGGTGGCGGGAAAGGGGAGGTATGAGAGAATATTCCTTTTCAGGTATTTTTTGCCCTATCATTTTTCATTTTTGCAGCATTGTTTTAGTATATAACATCCTCTACGTATTTGATTTCTTCTCAAATATGTTTAAAAATCGGAATGCATTCTACATCTCAAGATATTATTTTACTGGGGCACTTGGGTGGCTCAGTCGGTTAAGCATCTGACTCGGTTTCGGCTCGGGTCACGATCTCACAGTTTGTGAGATCATGCCCCGGATTTGGCTCCATGCTGACAGTGTGGAGCCTGCTTGGGATTCTCTCTCTCCCCCTTTCTCTGCCCCTCCTGTGCTCTCTCTCAGAATAATTAAATAAACTTGAAAAATAAAAAAAAGATGTTGTTTTAGTAAAATGGAAAGTGAATAGGGATATTTAACAATAAAGCTTGACTTTGGATTTAATAGAGGCCATGTGCATAATTTCATAGGAGCCATTTCAACCACAGCATATATTTTAAAATGGATAGATTTTAAAAAGAAATTGCATGAGATTCGAATGGAAAATATGTTTTCTAAAAATATTATTATCCCATCTGGATCTGTAGACAGTAAGGTGATTTAATTTTGGAATGTATTTTTAAAGAATGGATAATAAGACATCAATTTCTTTTTTTAGAAAGCTTACTTTTTCTGTATACAACATTTGTTTCCACTTCTAACATTTACTCTATGGCATCTCTTCCTGCTTTTCTTCGCCAAACATTTATTGATCATTAATTTTTTGCAAGAGAGTATAATGAAGAGTAAGATCCAGTCTTTAATTTGTTGTGATTTCAAATCTGGTTGTGAGGACAGGACATTTACAATAAAAATAAATAAGAATTCAAGGTAGTGAAAATCAAGAACCATAACATGGATGGTAACTATGTGACTTGAGGCTGTCCTTTTTCCCTTGGGCTTAGAGTATCCATTGATAATTAATCATGATACTTTCATGCTGTGTATGGAAATGGAGAAGAGGGAATCTTCCTTGTTACCGAGCTCTAGGTTGGTGTGACCAGTGAATTAGCATTTTCATTCAATATGGAACCTATTTGCTATTCCTATATTCCATGTATTCCATGATACGGTGATATGGTAGGAATTCAGAGGATGGAATGGTTCTCTACTGAGAAGTCAGTTCTGAGCTTATACCTAAGAGGGGTGAGACATAAATTAATAGAATAAGGGAGCAGGGCATTCTGGTTTAGAGAATAGGTGAGAACAAAGGACCTCACTTGTGGTGTGTCATGGAAATTGTCAGTGAACAAGACGGACTGGCAGCATTACAAACTGTTGACAGACAAGAGGATGCCTAGCTAGGGAGTTTGCAACAGAATTTCACTCTGTAGCCATATATGCTCCTCAGAGAAAGTTCCGTCCGGGAGATAAATATTTGGAAATCATTGATATGAAATAATAATAAAGAGGAACAGATGACAATCACATGGGGATATGTGTAGCAAGAATAGAGTACCAACCCTTGAGGGACAGGAGAGGACCATCGTAAGGAGATTTAAGAGAAGTAACCAGGAGAATAACCAGTCACAGAGTCTAGAAAGGGCTCCCAGAAGGAGGGAGTGGTCAGCAGTGTCAAGTGACGCTGAGAGTCCCCAAAGGACTGAGAATAGTTATTGAACTTCACTGTAAAGCAAGCAGTATAATTTTGGTGGAAAAATGGACAGAGTGATTTTAGTGTACTAATGGTGATGGAGATGGGGGTGAAGGACAGAGCCAGGCTTTAGGAGGAAATGAAAAAAGGACATATAAGCAGTTCTGTTAGGAAGGAGAGATACAGGATGTTGGCTGGGAGACAAGGATTTGCTTATTTGCTTACTTGTTGATAAACATAAGAGAAGCTTTAGCATATATAAGTGATGATGGAAAGGAGCCAGCAGGGAAGAGGATGTAGACATGGGGTAATGGATAATTGATAGGTCCCTGAGAAGCTGGGAAGCATTGGGATCTAGTATAAAGGTGGATATATAAATAGGAATGGAAAGAACAAAGACATAAAGTTGTATAAACTCTTACAAATGTGCAGATTGTATAAAGATTTGTAACCTCCCAAATCTAGATCTCTTCCACATATCTCTCCCCCGAAATCTAGACCTGTATATCCAATTGTCTATCGGACATTTATACCTGACTCTCACAAAAATGCAGAAAATTCCAGATAGAAAACATTTAATTCATTACCTTCTTCCCTTTTCACAAACGAGCTCCTCATAACTAAGCAAATGGCAGTACCATGCACTCAGTTGTTCAAGCTATACATCTGTTTGAATTAAATTTGACTTCTCAGTCTTCTTCACTAAAACCTGATATAATCAGTCATTAGGTTCTATTGTTTCTACTTCCTAACTATGTCTGTACTTTGTCCATTTTTTTCCCCGCTTCACTGCCAGTAACTTAGTTCGGTCCAACATCATCTCTTTCCCTGATTATTGCAATAACAATGATGGCCTTGCTGCTTCCAGTTTTACAAAAATCTTCCCTTCTCCAGTCCATCCTCTAGTTCAAGAGTCCCTTCTCAGGGTAGGGGATCCCAGCATTAGCAGGGAAAATGAACATCAAGAGGCTCATTGAAAATATGTTTAACTTTGAACATTTGATTGTATTGTTGAGTAGAGTAATGGCTTCCCTCTGCTCCTAAAATGGTTTGCAACATCTTTTACAACCTTTTGCATCTTTATGTCTCTTATCTCATCTCTCAAATCTTTAGTGACCCTCTAGGAAACGTTTTACCACATTCACTTGGCCAACCACTGGTTTGCTCTTTACTGCTGTGCATCTTGAAAATTACCTCTGGTAAGCCTTCTGTATATCCCTCCCCCAACCTATAGTCGAGTTAAGTGTCTCTCTTGTGGGCTTCCCATGGTGTCTTAGCCGAGAATATGTATATGTAGCCGAATATACGTATTCCATAAATATATGTTTAGATAAGTTGAATCTGCCAATGGTGTGGATGATATTTTTAAAAAAGGAGTGGGAGGGGTATCTGGGTGAGTTAGTCAGTTAAACATCTGACTCTTGATTTGGCTTAGTTCATGATCTCACAGTTCATGAGATCAAGCCCTCATGAGCCTGTATTGGGCTCTCTGCTGACAACTGCTCTCTCTGCCCCTTCTCTGCTTGTTCTCTCCCTCTCTCTCTCTGTGTCTCTCTGTGTCTCTCTCTGTCTCTCTCTTTCTCAAAATAAAATAAAATTAAAAAAAGGAGTGGGAAAGAAACTGGACATACGACTCTTGGGAAGCCATAATTGTTTTATACCTTTCTCTGTGTCTTTCCCATGCAAAGCTAATCAGAAGTATAGCCAGAAAAAAGTAAACTTTATTAAATCAAGTTACTGGTATTATTATTTACCAGGTTTTCCCCCACTGGGTTTTTAAGTCTTGACTGCAATAGTCATGTATAGTCTATTTGAAAAATACAGCAATACATGAATTTTATCTCAGAATTCTATTAAGTTGATAAAAGAATTAGTTGAGCATGAATTGACTCAGAAGTTGAGAACCAAAGATACTTGACCATTGAGTAAACCTAAACATACATATTTACAATGTAACATAAATGGTAAACTGTTTCTGATATAAATTTCAAATTCCTTCTCATTAAGGAACCAACAATAACACTTGAACAGGTAGAGGCAAAGGGAACACTTTTTTTCCCTCCACACTCTGCCTTTCTCTGGCAAATTCTACTTATCCTTTCCTCCGCTACTCAAGGTTCACTTCCTCATGGGTCGGTGATAGTATCTCCCTTTCTTGATTTAGGACCATTTTCACTATTTACAGAAAATTCTTAGTCTTTGCTTCTAAGGATTCACTAAGTTCACTTTAAATACTGAGTTTTAATCAATGGGGGCTTTTAAGGAGGTATCATCTCTCAATTATGCTCTGTAAATGTAGCCCTAATTACTTATTATCTTAAAATGTTTTTTTTTTTTTTCTGCTGACATGATTTTCTAGCACTTTGGGTTTTGTTCCTGGGTCCTTGATTGCTCAGGGGAGAAAGGGTTTTATCTTACACATGTTTTTGCAGGAAGATTAATATTCTGAGAGGAGTCTGAGCTGAAACAGTTTCCTCATGGTCAGAAATAAGGACTTCTTTCTATATCCTGTTTAGCTTCTTTATCCTCTTTCCTCATTCCCTATCCTAGCAGGTTGTAAATATCACTGTTTAATTTCAGTAGTGTGATGTTAATTACACAAGTGCAATCCTTGCCGATCATTTACATTTATGAAAAACATTTACAGATATATGGAAGCAGCAATATACGAATAGGCACAATTTTTTTTTTAAAGAATGAAATGATTTTCAGTTATTGGAAAACAATTTCTAATCAAGTATGTTGGAGACATGACACATTTTTCTACATCATCTTTAGATAAAATCTCTATAATAATGTCCATAAAGGATAAAGAGATTCCCACTCCCCAGTCCCCTGCTATCTTCTTGTCTTTTCCTTGGCTCTAAATCTTAGAAAAAGGGCATGGATAAGAGAGTTAATATTTCTTGATTACCTTTTTATACACAAGAGAGCTATATGTTTTAGTTATCTCATTTTTAACTTTTGCAAAAATTCTATTACTTCTAGTATCCATATTTTACTGGAGAGACAAAAAAGAGGAGCTGAGAGATGTTAAGTAATTTTCTTGAAAAGTGCATAATGACTATGAATTAAGGGTCTATTGTATTAGCATGGTCAGCAAGACAAGCATAATTCCTGCCTTCCCAGAGAAAATAATTGAGCAGACTAAAAAAAAAAAAACAAAAAAGTTGTTTTCCAGGAAGGTATGGCAATGTGTAAAGAGGTTCAAAATATTTGTAAAAAAAATGGAGAAAAAACTCAAAACAAAGCAAAACATATCCAAAATAGCGTTTTGGATCCTGAAGAGCTTAGATAAAAAATATATTTGGAATAGCTGGGTGATTCTAAGGCAGGAGAGGTTGTTGTGGCTGCAGATCACACTGAACTTCCTGTTGCAGAGGTGGGTAATGTGTGTGATGACTAGGTAGTAAAGCCACGGAGGGGGTGTCTTGGTGCCAGAATATTAGAGAACTGGAATTTGAATCCAGACCTTATTCCAAGTCCACACTCTTTCACTATAGCACATTGCGTTCATATATGAAATGATAGATATTAAGAATTCAGCCCCATAGACATCAAAGTACTCTGAAAGCTTTCTGGAAACCTCTTTTCTACAAATTCAGCAGCAAACCAAGGACACAATTTTGAAGTATGAAACATTGATCTTCGGTGACCCATTCTGCTTTTTGTGTCTCCTTCTCAATTTCTTCCTTCCCCTCTGTTTGGTTGACCAGTTCATTGTCCAGTGTTTCATTGTTCCAGGTATGATTCATACAGAAATTAGGAATTTAAGTTATTAATCAACAGGCTATTCAACTTCCTTACTAAAACAAAACTGCATTGTTTTATCATTTTAAGAGGTATATTCCAACTAACCAAAGAATGTATTATTGGAGAAACCAATAATTTCCAAAGTTCAGATGGAGGGGAGAGCAGGATGGCTACAGATTAAGAAAATATGAGTGTTGTGACACAGACCTTCAAAGTACCCACAAATTATAATATTATGGAAGAGATCTTAATTTGCCTTTGCTTAAGCTAGAAATTTGTGCTAACAGAGAAGTCCAATGTTTTGGGCAGTGATGAGAAATGACTTCAGCCTCAGAGATAGACCCAGGATAGATCCTGGCATCTTCTTGTTCTATACTGTATAGTTGTATTTGAATACATTTTCCTAATTTTAGAAATGTGAAAGAGGTTAGATGTAGGATCCAGATTTTCTCTGTTAGACAATTTGTTAACATTTGACTTGGATTTGTAATTATAAAGTGACTTTGATAATTGGTTCTGTGCCTCATGTCAACGGTTGGTCATGTCACAACAATGAACAATGGCTTCCAGAGGTCCTGGGGAGAGTGCTGATTAAGTCGGTCAAAACTACATTCAGTTTTAAAATCAGTCAATTCACTCACTGTTGAGAATGTTTGGCTGATTCTTGTTTACAGAGTATTTTTAAAGTATAAGGAGGATTTGAATTTTTAGTAGTGGACATTTGATACTCTCATGTTAAACCTTTATTAAAAGAGATATTTCTGACAAAGATATATATATTTTAATCATAATTTTGTGACTGTCATTAGTAGGTACAATGTATTTCAGGTGTCTTTCTTTTACCATGGCTGTACCTAGGAACAGATATACCTTATCACAGATGGAAGAGGATTATAATGGTTTCAACACTTCCAGCAAAATATTCATAGGTGTTACTAAAAACATGGTTATGAGATCAAATAACTCTGGGAAATGCTGGCTTTTATAAAGATTTTTCAACTTTAAAACTTTCTAAAGCCTTTAATATGCTAATACAAGTTTTGGGTCTCAAAGAGGGAATTATAAGATGCTGAGTTCTCCAAGCCTGTTTGACTATAGAAATCCTTTTTAATAGAACATCTTATCAGACCACCAAAGTGAATACACTTTGGAGAGTGCTGGATTAAGCATCCACCCAGCCAGCTTCTAGTATTTACGGCTTACCTGTCAGAGTGTTGGCTGACACCTCCATGCTTTAGTTGCTTGGAAGACATTAAAAAAATACTTTATTCTCCCAAATGTTTCTTCTCTCTGAGGATATATGAGATCCAGGTCCTTTGCCAAATTATGAAATTGGTCATATTTGCCTTAGGTATATTCTCATCATTCTTTATAATGTTTTTCTCTATCATTAGTTTCCTTGCTTTTTACAAGCTTGTCTCTCTTGACATCACATGTTCTGATTCTTGCTTTAGAATGTCCAGAGTCACCCACTGGCACCCTTTCCTGGTATGTCTTTTAATTAAGGTACATCGTACGGGACGTAGATGTCCAATCTCTGTATCATCACAGTATGCCTCTTCTGTGTTCCATTGCAGCCCAGGCCTCAGCTGGCTACCAACTGTCAAGTAGCCTATTCTATGGTCATGTATTTATGATCAGTAATTAACTTAAAGGTGCATATTGACAGAGAAGAGCCAATGACATCCGTGTTTATACTTCAATAAGACAAATAGGTCTTTAAGCTGGGATTTCAGAGAATTCAGAAGGGTGGGAGATATTTTTGGTCACTGAGCTCTTGTGACACCTCAATTAATATCACAAAATTCATGGTCTGAAGAATAACAAAACTCTTTTTTTTCTACTGTTTAATTTTATAAGTTTAGAGAACCCTGGAATTATAGTTAGAAACCTAAAATATCCAGGTTTTATCAAGTAGTGAAATACCTATGAGCATCTAATTGTAAAGCAATGGCCCAGAAAACAAATGAGTACCTGAAGAATACAAAATGAATAATAAATTATGATATTCTGCTAAAAATGTTTAATTTCAGAAAATGTCTTAAATGTTAGGATCAAATATAAATAGGAAAGTTTACTTGTATTCACATTGAATATACAATTCTCAAAGAAAATTAGCATGAATATGCAACTATTTTATGCTAAGACATCTATTAGGCTATAAACCAATATCTCAAGATGACTTTTGAGTTGGCCTCAGAGTTCTAATTTTACTGTCTAGCTAGCAAGAGAACCCAAACAAAATTACATCCTGGATGTTCTTTGACTTAATGATGACATGAAATGTAATAACAGACACAGTAGTGCCAGAATATTTAGTGTCTAACAATATTACCATTTTATCACTCTAGCCTTAAACATACATCTAGGAAAACATATAGGGAGATGGTTATGAACCCTTTTAAAATAATGCCCCAAATTTCTCACGGTGGACATAATTTTATGTTTTGACGGGTTGCTTCTCTTTGTTTTGTTTTCAAAAGACAATTTTATTTAAAAAAAAAATCAATATTACAAAAAGCCTCTTTTATTCCATATATATACTTTCTTCAAAGAAACAAATTCAATAAAGATAGAAATGTAAGAAACAGCCTTGCATTTATATTGTATATAAATAATATAATAAATAATAAGCTATATAGGTTTGCTCATTGTAAATATTCTCATATGAAATTAATTTATTGGTGTTTTTTTTAATCTATGACCCTCTTAGTAAACTGGTTTATTTGAAAAGTTTTTACATTCTGTTGTTTGGGTTTTTTTTTTCTTTAATTTTTTTTTAATCTTTATTTTTGAGAGAGAGAGACAGAGTGCGAGCGGGGGAGGAACAGAGAGAGGGAGACAAAGAATCCAAAGCAGGCTTCAGGCTCTGAGCTGTCAGCACAGAGCCCGATGCAGGGCTCGAACCCAGGAACCATGAGATTATGGCCTGAGCCGAAGTCAAGTGCTTAACCGATTGAGCAACCCAGGCACCCCTCTGTTGTTTGGGTTTTGAGCTGGGATTTCAGGAACTTTAGTAGGGTAGGAGATATTTTGAGTAATACCCGTTATTTCCCAAATTGCAATGAATTTTTGCTCAATATTTTAACTTTAGAGAAACACGCTACTGATATGGGCCTTTAAAAACATTGTTGGCATGATACCAAAATGCCATGCTTTTAGCATAAATTTCCGTCTTTTGTAGACTCCTCCTACAGAATGTTAAAAAAAAAAAGCGGTGTAATTTCGGTTATGAGATTGCTTTGTAAATTTTTTATTTAAAACTGCATATAGAGGGGCTCCTGGCTGGCTCAGCTGGTAGAGCATGTGACTCTTGTTCTTGGGGTCATGAGTTTGAGCCCCATGTTGGGTGTAGAGATTACTTAAAAATTAAATCTTTAAAAATAATAATAATAAACCTGTGTGTAGATGTCCTTCTTACCCGAACAATATTCATCTTCATCTCTAGTGCTGAGCACAGTTCCTGGCACATGGTGTTGGTTTCATAAAAGTTGATGTAGTAGCAGTTCCTGTGGAAAGAAGCATGAATTGGAAAGTCATCTGAAATATTCTGATGCAAATAGATGTCATTTCAAATTATGGCAATAACATTCACACCGTAAACTCATCCTGATCTAACACATCACAGATAACTAGAATGAACTTCAAACAGTAACTAAAACAGATTTTTCTTTATAGTCCTTCTGTGAAAACACTGTCACTAAATAATTCTCTATCTGCTGTGCTACATCTTTCTGCTTTTGTTTTTTCCCATTTGGTCACCAGAATATCAGCACAAAGTATAAATAATGTCTTCCATGTATATATTGCTTTGCAGTTTACATAATGCTTTCATGCTTATTATTTCATTCAATCCTTACCACTAAGGAGATAAGGGAAGTATTAGTGTCTTGAGATATTTAAAAGTTACACTGGCAAAATAAATAAATAAATAAATAAATAAATAAATAAATAAATAATAAAAGTTACACTGGCAGAGGCTGTTAATTGTCCCCCAATATCCAATTCCACCTTCTTCTATGCAAATAGAATTATTGTTATTGTGGTATGTGGTTGCCCAGTTAATGGCTACATTTTCCAGATTTCCTTACTGCTAAACGTAGTTATGTGACTAAAGTTCTGGCCAATGGAAAGACATGATGGTTTCAACTCTTAATTTCACCATTATAAACAGAGGTTGTCTTCTTTTCCTTTCTCTCTCTCCCCACCTTTTTTTTTTTTTAAGAGAGAGAGCACCAGCAGGGCAGAAGTTCAGAGAGAAAGAGAGAATCTTAAGCAAGTTCCATGCACAGCACAGAGCTGGACTTGGGGCTTGATCCCATGACTCTGGGATCATGACCTGAACCAAAATCAAGAGTAGGCTGCTCAACTGACTGAATCACCCAAGCACCCCTCTCCTGTTTTTTTGATAGTTGGAATGTGAAATTGTCATCTTGGACTATATGGGGAGGTCAAATCTTAGGGATACCAGTGCAGAAAGATAGAAGAACACTTAGCCCTGTGTAACCTCATAAAACATCTCATCAGCTCAGATTTTATGTGTGAGAGAAACACTTTCATATTTTAAAAGACATTAACTATAATTTTGTGTCTCATTTACTGCAGCTAAGCCTATGCCCTTACTGAAATGGTTATTGAACAGAAGAGGCATTTTTAATGGATCAATTATTTGTTCCGATGTCTTGTAAACAGAGGCTCCTTTTTGTACAGTGGTTAATATTCTGGCTACTGGGAGCTCCCCATAGTTGCAATGAATTGATTTAAGAGTGTTTTTTAACTACCATATTAATTGAGATAAGTATTTACTTTTGTGTCTCTTCATAGGAAGTGAAATAGTGAGTGGTCTTACTGATATGTTCTTACTCCATAGGCTCTCAAAAATTTATATTTTTGGTTTTTCCTTCCCATTTATTTGTCACAGAATTCAACATTTAGGAAAAAAGGTGTGCTCATGCTGGTACTCATTCTGTCTTATTCTCTTATATTTACAATGGCTACTGTCTGGTCTGAAAAGTAGTAGTGAGAATTTATTGGACTTTTTCCTCTCAGCACAGAACAAGGAGTAATCAAACATGACTATTTGGGGAGGATTATTGTGATATGAGTATCCAACCTCACATTGCCAACAATTTGTTGGAAGATTTAACTTGGCAAATAAAAATTGAATTTTTGTGGGCCCATAACAGTCACATATTGGACAATGTTTTTAATAATCTTAAAGCCAGGAAGTTTCTTAGTTCGATAGTTTTTCTGGAAACAAAATCAATATTTTTACTAATTTAAATATTTTAAACCAGGTAGAAATGTGTTTGACAGCTTGATATTTCTTTTGCTTTGCAAAGTTAAACTCTATTTAAGGCTTATTTAGATTTGTGCTACTCATTGGAAATGGACTCAGTCATTGAGAACGTTTTTATTTTGGTTCACTAAGATAGTATTCTTTCTTTTGTCGTAAATGTAAGATTTTTTATAAATAGATACAAAAGTAGTACATATATTTTGGATGCCTATTTTTTTCTTAAGTCTACAGATATTAGCATGTTGTTAAAAAATACAACTTTTCAGGAAAAAAGACAGTGTCTGAAAAAGGTATTCATAATTGGCATTCTATCTCAGATTAAAGGAATTAATTTAGTAGTGAACATTATTTTAAACATTTCTGACTTTTCAGCTATATTCTGATTCAATGGAAGAATGTGCTAATTCTTCAGCATTCCTAAGTGATTTGTAATTTCCTGTTCATTATATTCCTCAGGAGGTAAATAAAGGCTTTGTTTTCTAGAATATAATTACAAACCACACCCTCCTTCCCCTTTCTTACCTGTTGTAATATTTATTCTTACAGATTCTCTTTGCTATGACTGATTAGTAATCCATGACATTTAGAACTGACTTAAAAAAATTCCAAATCATCCACTTTTAACTTTATTGGAACTTAGCACAACCTAAGGAAATGTGCAGGAAGAAAATAGATGTGCTTTCAGAATAAAAATCCCTCTTTGATCTTAATAAACTCTTAATAATTTTATCATGATTATTTAGATGATATAATTTATACATTTTAAAGTATTTAAAAAAGGTATTCTGAATCTGAAAAAAATTGTAGATATGCAAATATAAAATAGATGTTTTAGAGAGTTTCTTCTGGTTTCAAAGTTCTATTGTTTTTTGTTAGTCATTTTATTCTCTTTTCTTCCCCTAGGCATTAGTCCCATACCTTTTATTGCTAATCTAATTTCCAAACTATTTTTTTCATTTAATAGTTTTATTGTGGTATAATTGATACAAAAAGAACTGCATATACTTATTGTGTAAAATTTGATGAGTTTGGACATATGCAAACATCTGTAATACCATTACCACAATCAAAGTAATGGGCTTAAATAGTACTCCCAAACTTTTCTAATGTTTCCTTTTTTGAGTGTGTGTGTGTATGTTAGGAACTTTTAACATGGGATCTACCCTCTTAACATATTTAAAAATGCCCAATACTGTATTGTTAACTGTAGGCACTGGGGTTGTACAGCAGGTTTCTAGAACTTTTCATTTTTCATCACTGAAAGTTTATACCCATTGAATGACAACTTTCCATTTCCCCTAACCTCTAGCCCTAGCAAACTACATTCCATTCTCTGCTTCTGTGATTTAACTATTTTAGATACCTTATGTAAGTGGAATTATACAGGATTTGTTCTTCTCTGACTGGCTTATTTCAGTTAGCATAATATCCTCCAGGGCCATTTGTGTTGTCACGAATGGTGGGATTTTCTTTCTTTTTTTTCTTTTTTCTTTTTTATGGCTGAATAATATTCCATCATATATGTACATTTCACATTTTCATTATCTCATTCATCAATCGGACACTTGGATTGTTTCCATATCCTGGCTGTTATGGATAATGCTGCATTTTATTCTTTAGATGAAGTTTTCAGTCCACTTTTCATTGAATAAAACACAAATTTGGGAGCTGTCCTTACTACTCAAAATGTGATTCAAGGACCAGCAGCTTAGGCATCAGCTGAGAACCTGTTAGAAAATCAGAATCCCAATCCCATCACAGATTTCCAAGTGATTGGTGTTCCACTTCAAAATTTGGGAAGTATTGCTCTAAAATACAAGCCATCAGGAGTGCCTGGGTGGCTCAGTCAATTGAGTATTGAGCGTCCGAGTTTGGCTCAGGTCATGATATCATAGTTTGTGAGTTCAAGCCCCATATGGGGCTCTCTGATGTCAGCACAGAGCCATCTTTAGATCCTCTGACCCCTCTCTCTGCTTCTTCCTCCCTCTCTCTCTCTCTCTCTCTCTCTCTCTCTCTCTCTGTCTCTCGAAAATAAACATTTAAAAGACAAGCCATCACACTTGGATATGAGTGTTTACATGAGTGTGTTTTTTAAGTGGGGATATTTGTTGATAGAAGTGTCACTTACCTTTGCTTTTGTTTTATGGTAACTAACTACCATTTATGATTAACAAGATCACATGTTGATTGATCTATACAATTGACCCAATGCTTTTCTTACTCCTAAATTGAAATCAGAACTCACCCAATACTCTTTTTTTTTTAGTTGTTAGCCACACTTGATGAGGATTTCTGATTCTTCATCACTATGTGACCTTTGAGGAAAAGAAAAATCCTAGTTAGACTCCAATTGGAAAGATGACAGGGTGTTAATATATTCTTTGGCAATGCATGCCTTATGTTTGGGGGAATTCCTTGTCTTTTTTCTCTTCTAGGCTTTAACTAAGCAAGTCGTTTCAATTTAAACTATATTTTCTTTTAGGGCATCAAAGTGGACATTGTCAAGGAATAGAACTACACCAGTTCTGAGCTCTTGGTTTCTGAAAGTTATGTCATATAGTCTAAAGAAAGCCTAGTGTTTCTCATTGGGACAGACTGTGATGAATGTTATGTTAATTTGATGATATGACTAAGTAAAGATTCAGTGAGTCTTAACTGCAAAGTTTATTTCTTAATGTTTTGCAGAATTACTAAGTGATGGATAAAAAAGTGAACTCCCTTGCTTGAATTAATCCAAATTGCTCACAGAATTTCAGAACAATTATAAAAAATGTTTTTCAAGTGTTGTTACTTCCTAAACAGGGACAATATTGTTCCTAAATAAATTGTAAATGTTAAATTAATTTTAAGCAAATTAATACATAGACTTCATAATACATCAAATAGAGTAGAAAAATTTGTGCATGATGACATGCCACTGCTTTCTTCCTTTCCCGCTAAACCCTAACTGCTATTTTCTAAAGGCAAACTCTTTTACTATGCATTGTTTTGTTTTTGCTTCCTCTATAAATCTAGATAACATTCTTATTTGTCTTTTGTTTATTTATTTTGAGGGAGAGAGAGCTCAAGTGCCAGGTGGGGAGGGACAAAGAGAGAGAGAGAGAGAGAGAGACAGAGACAGACAGACAGAATCCCAAGCAGGCTCCGCCCTATCAGTGCAGAGCCCAATGCAGAGCTTGATCTCACGAACCACGAGATCATGACCTGAGTCAAAATCCAGAGTTGAGTGCTTAACGGACTGAGCCACCCAGGCACTCCATATTTCTTGAATAAAATTTAGACAATATTTATTAACTCTGTGACATGAACAATGAGTATTTTTTCACTCTCCATCTTCTCTCTACTCCCAAATCTTAATATTGACTATTAGTTTTAGTCCTATTGGATAAATTTAAATCCTATGCATACATATCTGTTTCCTGATTGATGAACTTTTGATAGTATCTCTTAGGTTTCTACTTGTTAAGTGAAAATATTGTATCTCAATCTTGTCCTCCATCTTTCTTATTTCCTCCCTAACCCATCCTCTTATCCCACCATCTGTCGGTTAGGCTTTACTTTGTTGAGGTTGTTAATATTTACATTCTACAGTATACTGGACCACAAGCAGGCCCAGAGGTTCGAAATACCTATAATCAGCATTTAATGACCATGAAAATATTGCTGGGTGTGGAGTGAGGTGGTCGCTAAGAATACATTTTTTTCTCCCTATAGTATCATTTGAAGGACAATGTTCTCACTAATAGTGTCAAATGGAGACTCTTTTCTTATATTCTACCAATTGCTTAAAATCATGCTACATTTTAGTTGGCTTTATATCTGTACCATTAATTTTTTTGTTGCTGTTGTTGTTTCTCCTTGCATTTCTGCTGGTCTTGCACAATTTACCTTTATCACAAGCTCAATATTTTCAGATTCCTTATTATGTACTTTATTCTTTCAAGTAGATTTCTTTCCCTAACCAAAGATGACTCTTGTAATGTACATCTTCTGTCCTCCACTTTGAATCTCATACCTCAGCTATTATCTTTGTATTTTCCTTAATTTTCTCGGGCGAATCCCTTGTTTTCTCTTTCTCTTTCCTGCTTTATTTGTTGTGGTAGAATCTCAACTAGTTCTCTAAAACACTGTATATAAAATACATACTTTTTGAACATGTCAGATCATTTTATTTTGATTTTATGGGTAATTGGTATCTGGATTTGTTATAGACTTCTAGATTGAGAAAAAATTTCCCCAGAAACTTTGAAAACATTGTTTCCTTGTTTTTCAACAACTAGTGTTGCCACTACAAAGTTAGATGCTACTTAATTGGCTGGTTTGATTACTTTTTGGAAGCTTTTAGAATTTTCTTTTTCTCCTCAATGACATGGCATCTGTACATACAGACCTGTTATTTTCTTTGCACTTGGTGTTCAGTACATTTTTCATCCTGAAGGCTTATGTTCCTCAGTTCTCAGAACATTTTGATATTTTCTTTCCCTCCATTTACTCTCTTCTTGCTCTCTGAAATTTCTGGTAGAGTAATATTGGCCTCTTGGATTCATCTTCTCTGTGTCTTATAGGTCCTTTACTCATTTGTGGTAGGCAGAATTCTAAGATGGCTGCCAGGATTCCAGTTACCTTGTATAAATGTCTTGAATAATTCTTTCCTCTTAAGTGTGGGTAAGATCTATGAATAGATGAGACAATCACTTCATTGATTAGGTTTACTTACATGGTGGAGGTGCTAGGATAGTCACCTTTGCTGATTACATTTACATCATATGAGAATTCTTCCTACCAGACTGGGGAGAGATTCTGGCTTTGAAAAAGTGAGCTGCCTTGTTCTGAGAGAACCATGTGGGTAGAATCTGAGGGAAGCCTCTAGTAGTTGATCCTTGCCCAATAGACAATAAGAAAAGTGAAACCTCAGTCTTACAACTACAAGAAAGTGAATTCTGCCAACAAGCTGGATGAGCTTGGAAGACCCCAGGTTCAGATGAGATTCTAATCTGGCTGCAACCTTGATTTCCAACCTTTGAGATCCTCAGCAGAGAAACTAGATCTACAATGCCTGGACTTCCAGTCTACAAGAACTGTGAGATCACATTGTTTTAAGCTATAAGTTTGTGGTAATTTGTCACACAGAAATGGGTATTAATGCCCTTTGTATTTTTGCTTTTTATCTTGAGAGTTTTATTAGACATTATTTTGTATTCTTTCTCTAGTTTTTTGTTCTTAATAAATTGTTTTTTTGTTTGTTTGTTTTTGTTTTTTAAATCTTAAAAAGCTCTTCTTCTGTGTCTTTTCCTTTTTTACGGTGTCCTTGCTTCATTTTAAGGATCTGATTCTTCTATAATCATTATGAGCATACTGGAGTTATTTCAAGGTTATCCCACTGCACTTAATTATCTTTCCTTCTCAGGGGTCAGCTTGACATTTCTCTTTCATGTGGTTAGGTCTCCAACTATGTCTGGCAATGTTTGGTTGTTCAGGTCACACATTAAAAAGGAGTGGATTGCTAATGACGGTTTCTTTTGCTATAGAAGTGTCTTTGTCTAGCACTTCTTGAAGGTCTCTTAAAGATCTCTCTCTTGAGTGAGATTCTGAAAGGGAATCCCATGTGTGGTGGGGCCGACTGTTGATGGACTCACTGTACCTGTAGAATGAGGGTACTGTGGACCACTTCTCTTTTGCTGTTGATACTAATCTTGGCTGAATGAGAAGGGCTTTATTCTGAAACATCTATGTTCACACCATGTTTTATTCACACCAATTTTATTAGAGATTATCTTTGATTTTTATGGCCTGAATTTAGGGGACTGATGCCTGAACTTTGCATGATGTTGGGCATGAGCTGGAGGTTGAAGAGGGTGCTATTGTCCCATATACAAACTTTAATAATCCTCCCTTGGTTTTCCTTTCTTTCCCTTCCCTTTTCTTTCCTTCTTTTCTTCCATCCTTCCTTCCTCTCTCCTTCCTTCCCTCTCTTTTTCCTTTCTTCCTTCTTTCCTTGACTCATTGCACAACTGAATCATTGGTTTGTTTTTGTAAAGCTTTCTCTTGCTTTATTTTATTTTTCCCCATTCATTTCATAGCTTACTTTCATTTTCCTACCTTCATTTTCCATAGATACTCACTCTAATATATTTGATGGCATTTGTATATATACATTCTTGTAAACTATGGTTTTTGTGTATATATTATTGATTTCCACTTATTTTATTGTGCTATACATCATATTTTTTTTTCTTTTCACTGAACACTTCATTTTCTAGATCTTATCATGTTGCTATTTATATATAAATTTCTACATACAAAAATCTCCTCATACAGAAGTTAGGCTAGGAGGTGTAGGCAGAGAAGAGTGCTTCAGAGAAGAGAGATACTGCCTAAAACTGAGGTCATGTCATCTGAATACAACCAAGAGAAAGAGGAAGACTGCATCCTGAAATGCCAGCTTGAGCTCTGGATCCAGCCAGGCTTAGAGAGATCTCCAACTAGACTGTGCCATTATTTGAACTAATACATTTTCCTTTTGTTTAAGACAGTTTGGGTTGGATTTCTCTTATGAACACCTACAGAGTCCTGGAAATACATGTTCTAGGCCCTGTATATTACAAACATAAAGGAACGAAATATATCACTGGATTTTAAATGGCATATCCCCTGTTGTTGTTTTACTTCAGTTGCTAAGTAAAGATGATTATCTCATATTTCTTACTTTTTATGTTATGGCTTATATTGTTCTTGAAAAGCAGTAATCTATTCTTAAAAAAATCTAAAATTATTTTAAGATATATTGTCAAATATGTGAGCACGGGTTTATGTTCCACCATCTTATTAAAAGAATAGAAATGTTTTTCATTTGTGGTCATCTTAATCCAGGACAAAGATTAAGATTTTTCTATTATAGGCACTTAACATATTACTTTTCTTCAAAATCTAATGACTAAAAAAATGACCAGGTCATAATCTTTAAAGTCAAAGTTAATCTTTGGTTTTATTTGTATAAATATCTCCAAGGAACATCTGTGATCTTTAGGAAGGAGAAGCTAGTGTTGCCTTAGTAAATGTCATTCTCTGTCAAGTCAGCACTGAATTCATTTTCTGTACAGTGTATCCTATATAATCAGAGGTTTTGTCTTTTATAAAGAAAAGGAGAGGGTGTTTGTTACCTGCCACCCTGGAATTTTTTTACTGTAGTTTGAATGTTGGTTCTATTTCGTTTTACATTTATCAGTTTTGAATTAATATTGTTTTATTTTTCCTGCATTTCTCAATGCTTCTATCATCATATCCTAGCATATTTGCATATTTATAACTGTGGATATATCCCTTTATAGAGATTGTTGCTCAGTCATTTAGGGATGGAATTACCCATATATATTGCTATTTATTTCTAATATGTGATTTAAGTTTTCCTACTTTGTGCAAAAGAACTTTGGAATTTGCCTACATACAGTATGGCAGGTGATGTTGATCATGATGATGCTGATGCTGATGATCATTTAATATAATTATAGTTGATTTTTAAAAATTTTTCAGTGCTAAATGCTAAATTTTAGCTAAATGCTAAAAAATTTTTCAGTGCTAAATATACAAAATATGCTACAGTATATTTTATTTTCTTGCCCCAAAAGAGGTATATAATATCTTTCAAATTAATGCTACTATTTTTCCATTTAGAGATTTTTGCTTATTTGGGTCCCTTTGTCATCCTTTAGGAAAGTTAATATTCAGAAAGAAACAGAATGAGAGGAGTGCCTGGGTCGCTCAGTTGGTTGAGCGGCCGACTTTGGCTCTGGTCATGATCTCTCAGTCAGGGGATGATCTTGGGGTTTGTGAGTTCAAGCCCCACGTTGGGCTCGCTGCTGTCAGTCTGTCATCACAGATCCTGTTTTGGATCCTCTGTCCATCTCTCTTTCTGCCCCTCCCTTGCTTGAGCTGTCTCTTTTGAAAAGTAAATAAAACATTGTTGAAATGTCAATACTACCCAAAGCAATCTACACATTCAGTGCAATCCCAATCAAAATTGCACCAGCATTCTTCTCTAAGCTAGAACAAACAATCTTAAAATTCATATGGAACCACAAAAGACCTGAATAGCCAAAGTAATGTGGAAGAAGAAAACCAAAGCGGGAGGCATCACAATCTCAGACTTTAGCTCCTACTACAAAGCTGTAGTCATCAAGACGGTATGGTATTGGCACAAAAACAGATACATAGACCAATGGAATAGAATAGAGAACCCACAATTAGAACCACAATTGTGTGGCCAAATAATCAATCAATCAGAAAAAGACAGATACCATATGTTTTCCCTCATATGTGGATCTTGAGAAACCTAACAGAAGACCATGGGTGAGGGGAAGGGTGAAAAAAGTAACACACAGAGAAGGAGGGAGGCAAACCATAAGAGACTCTTAAATACAGAGAACAAACTGAGGGTTGATGGGGGGTAGGGGAGAGGGGAAAGTAGGTGATGGGCATTGAGGAGGGCACTTGTTGGGATGAGCCCTGGGTGTTGTATGGATACCAATTTGACAATAAATTATGTTAAAAATAAAATAAAAAGTAAATAAAACATTAAAAAAACCAATCTGAATGAGAGGGATGATGTAATGGGTGGGAGCAGGGTCTTTTACTTGACTTAACCCTTGCTCTTTTGGCATACAAAGTGGCCATGTCAGTGCAATATGGAGTTTTTCAGAAGGGAAAGGAAACAATGCTGCTACTACATGCTTCTCTGCTGGCAGCACTGGGGCCATTCACCTCATTTTATAAGCTCATGATTTTTTGTTTTATTTTACCTTTTACTTTTTTTGCCTGAAAGATACCCATTCCTTCTTTTCACTTGCTGTGACCTATAATCATAGTTGAGGCCTTATTAATGTGCATCTTTCCTATAAAGTCTTGTCATATCTTTGAAGTACATATGGGTCTCACTTTTGCTGAATCCTCATAGTCAAGAATCAGCTAGATTAGTACTAAATTGTCCTGTATTGTTCATGTGTTGTTAATTCAGATGACATGCAATTTTCAGAAGAATATGGGGGTTATTCTTTACTTCTGCTAGCACCTAGCAGAACACTGAGCACATAGTGGGTTCTTAAAATAAATAAATAAATAAATAAATAAATAAATAAATAAATACCAAAAGCAACAAAGACTAGAAAGGACCAGAGAACACCACCAGAAACTCCAACTCTACAAGCATCATAATGGCAATCAATTCGTATCTTTCAATACTAACTCTAAACGTCAATGGACTCAATGCTCCAATCAAAAGACATAGGGTAACAGAATGGATAAGAAAACAAGATCCATCTATATGCTGTTTATAAGAGATCCACTTGAGACCTAAAGACACTTTCGGATTGAGTGTAAGGGGATGGAGAACCATCTATCATGCTAATGGTCAAACAAAGAAAGACGGAGTAGCGATACTTATATCAGACAGTCTAGACTTTAAAATAAAGACTGTATCAAGAGAGGCAGAAGGGCATTATATCATAATCAAGGGGTCTATCCACCAAGAAGACCTAACAGTTGTAACATTTATGCACCAAATGTGAAAGTAACCAAATATATAAATGAATTAATCACAAACATAAACTCATTGATAGTAATACCATAGTAGGAAACTTCAACTCCCCACTCACAGCAATGGACAGATCATCTAATCGAAAAATCAACAAGGAAACAATGGGTTTGAATGACATACTGGACCAGATGGACTTAACAAATATATTCAGAACATTTCATCGTAAAGCAGTGGAATATACATTCTTCTCCAGTGCCCATGGAACGTTCTCCAGAATAGACCACATGCTGGCGCACAATCAGCCCTCAGCAAATACAAAAAGATGGAGATCATACCGTGCATATTTTCAGACCACAACACTATGAAACTCAAAATCAACAAGAAAAAATTTGGAAAGATAACAAATACTTGGAGACTGAAGGACATCCTACTAAAGAATGAATGGGCTAACCAGGAAGTTAAAGAGGAAATTAAAAAGTATATGGAAGCCAATGAAAACGATAACACCAGAACCCAAAATCTCTGGGACACAGCAAAAGCAGTCATAAGAGGATAGTATATAGAAATCCAGGCCTTCCTAAAGAAGGAAGAAAGACCTCAGATACACCTTACCCCTTATATTGATTTCTTATACTCTTAAACAATTTTTTTTATGAATATGTAACACTATGAGGGAGATAAATGTCTGTCAGTTTCACCTGTTTCAGTGAGAAGACAACTTTGGGTTCTGAGAATACTCTAATGCATAATGATCTTTGGAAATATTAGGGCCAACAGAAGGAACTCTAAGTTTTAGTTCATTTTGTTAGCTGAATTTTATAACTGATTTATAAAATTGGTAGTCTTATTTTATAGAAATAAAAATTGCACTGCTGTGTTAGTACAACATAAAAATATCCAGTCAACTAATTTTAGTCAAACTGCCGATTACAGTTCTTGAGCTTCTTGTTTCTCTGTAGATAACAAAGTTATTGAATTGTTTCATTTTGCTTTGCTTTTAATGTGTTTTTCTAGGCGATAACCAATTGTTATGTCACCTGCCTTAGTTCAAGTATTAAACAATGACTGGCATAAGTATTACCCACAGTGAAATTTAGTTTCTGTTGCTTAGAAGTTTGAAAAGGCCAGACCTAATGGCCAAACTTCAACAACCTCTATTGGTCATTTAAATTAACTTAGAATCTATTTCTTACTCTTGAAATATGGTTTAAGCATTTCTCTCCACGGTTTAGAGTTGGTGTTTTATTGCAGTATCATTTGGAAGAATACTTTTTTTTTGCCTCCAGTGAAGATGTTGGAAAGTATGCTTGTCCTTGCCATCTGCTAACTCTATCAGGCAGTGCAATGGAATGGAAATGGCAGTAGAGTGTTGACATTGGATGGATCTGCATGTGAATCCTAGCTCACAGCCAGCAGAGGTTAACACTTGGCCTCTGGATCAGCCTGTTGGAGTCTTAAACTTTTGTTTGTTTTGGCCCCTGGTACTGTCAACATGTAGGCTCATCCTAATGGCTGTCTCTTCAGGTATTTACTTTTCTGATCATCTGTTCCTTGCTGCAGCTCTTGGACTTAGTGCAGCCATCATTTTTTGCTCATGATGCTTTTCTAGGAACTTGAATTAAATGTGCTAAGCCTTTGTCCCTGACTCTTCAGTTGATAATGAGGCTGAAATACATTGGTGTGGAAAGGTTAGCAATGTGCTAAGGAAATTAAATTAAAGTATTTATATTAAAGTATTAAAGTATTTATATTGTATAAACAGTTCAGGCAGAAAGGAACATGACGCAGACTAAAATTTCATGCTCTGGAAGTGTTTTATTTCCTTACATGTTCTTAAAAAGTTAATTTCAGATCGCAGTTGTGCTCCCAAGCACAATTTGAAATGTTTGAAGTTATATCTATAATAGCTGGCAGCCTAATGTATAAGAAAAATTGGTCTGACCTCACAAATATGCTATTCTTTACCAATATAATAGATATTACATTTATGAGGTTTAATCAAAAAAGTAGCTAGATAGGTTGGATTTAAAAATGAAGTAACAGCATCTAAGGAAGTCTCTCAAGTCAGTTAATGCATGCAGCCCATTAAGATCTCTGTTCTGGTTAGAATGTTGAAAACAAGGACAAGCATTGGATGCACTGCAATTAATTCACTAAAGACAAGCAAATGGAAAAGTTGATGTATCCCTAGGGCCTGCTAACTAAAACATACCTACTGGAGACTGCCTGGCATGTCTTTTCTGAATCTCCCTATACATGCACAGGGCTTACATTGACAATAAGGCAAAGATTGTCTTATAGTACACAAAATTATATAAAAGATAGAGATTCAGAATATTACATCTGAGATACAACATACTATTTTAGCAGCTTGATACTTTTGGACCTAGGAGAAAAAAGTGATTGAAGACAGTCCTTCTGACAGTTATTTTCATTTAGTTTATCCTGGTCTTATGCACAGGCTTTGGACAAAATTCATTTTGACATGTTTAAGAGCATGAGGATATAAAATACTGACTATAGCATTTACGGTTTGGACAAGTCAACAAACTATGGCACTTTTCACTGCTCCTCATTGCCTACGTAAATTGTAGGACCATTGATAAAATAATAACTCAGTATAAGGATATTTCTCTGAAGGATAGATCATTTCAAGTTGAACACCTCTGTCACCATACGTTTTTATTGCAGTTTTAAATAATAATAGTAACAGAATATATATTTCTCACATATATATTTTTATACACACACACATGCATACCTATACATACACACATATCTCCTTTCAGGACAACTATCTTTCAATATGTTATTTGAAGACAATTATTTTTTAATCACTTTATTAAGGTCTGGTTGACATATAAAAAGCTGCACACATTTAATGTATAAAATTTGATAAATTTGTAGATAAATATGCATCCATGAAAACATCACCAGTTTATGCTATAAACATACCTATAAGCTCTAAAAGTTTACTCCTGCCCTTTATTATCATTATTATCATTATTATTATCATTATTATTGGTGTGAAAAGAACACAACATAAGATCTATCCTTTTGGATATATTATTGCTGGTGTATAGAAATTCAACTAAATTTGTGTGTTGATTTTATATACTGAAACTTAACTGAGTGTACCAGTTCTGAGAGATTTTTGCTTTTGTGTGTGTATACATCTTGAGGATTTTCTTCATACAAATCTTCCTCAACTTATGATGGTGTTATGTCCCGATAAACCCATTGTAAGCTGAAAATGCACTTAATACACCTAACCTACCAAACATCATAGCTTAGCCTAGTCTACGTTCACTGTGCTCAGAACACTTACATTAGCCTACAACTGGGCAAAATCATCTAACACGAGCCTATGTTATAATAAAGTGCTGTCTCATGTAATTTATTGAATACTATACTGAAAGTGAAAAACGGGATGCTTGTATGGGTACAGAATGGTAGTAAGTATATCAGTTGCTTACCCTTGTGACTGTGTAGATGACTGGGGGCTGCAACTTCCTGCCACTGCCCAGCATCATGAGAGAGGATTGTAGGCATGTCTCCAGCCGAGAAAAAGCTCAAAATTCCAAATTCCAATTATGGTTGAAGTATGGCTTCTACTGAATGCATATCACTTTCACACCATTGTAAAGTTGAAAGATCATTATGTTGATCCATTATAAGTTGTGGACCATCTGTATAAGATCACGTCATCTGCAAACAGATAATCTTACTTCTTCCTTTCTGATTTGGATGCCTTTTATTTAGTTTTCTTGACTAATTGCTCTTGACTAATTCTGCCTTGTTCTGGATCTTAGAGGAAAAGCTTTCCATTTTCTGTTGTTGGGTGTAATGTTTGCTGCTGGCTTTTCATGGAAGGCTTTTGTTATTTTATGGTACATTCAGTCTAGAGCTAATTGTTGAGAGATTTTATCATGAAAAGGTGGTGAATTTTGTCAAGTGCTTTTTCTTCATCTATTGTGAGAATTGTGATTTTTATCCTTCATTCTGTTAATGTGGTTTATCACATTAATTGAATTGTATCCCTGGAATATGTCCCACTTGGTCATGGTGTATGATTTCTTTTAATGTGCTGTTGAATTTGGTTTGCTACTTTTTGTTGAAGATTTGCATTTATATTCATTGGACAGTGTAGTTTTGTACTCTTTGAACATTTTTATACATTTATAGTCTATAGTTTTCTTGTATCTTTGTCTGGCTTGCTTATCATGTTGATGATGGCCTCACAAAATGAGTGGAAATGTTCCCTTTTCTATTTTTTGTAAGATTTTACAAATGATTGGTATTAATTCTTCTTTAAATGCTTGGAAGAATTTACCAGTGAAGCCTTCTAGTACTGGGCTTTTCTTTATTAGAAAGCTTTTGATTACTGATTCAATGTCTGTATTTGTTATTGGTCTGTTCAGGCTTTCTGTTCCTTCTTCATTCAATCTTTGTGTTTCTAGAAAGTTACCTACCTCTTCTAGGTTGTCCAGTTTGTTGTTATATAACTGTCCATAATAGTCTCTGATCTATTTTGGCATTGGTTGTAATGTTTTCTCTTTATTTTCAGATTTTATTGGCATCTTCTTTTTTTTTTTTTTCATGGTTAGTCTAGCAAAAGTTTGTTGATTTTATCTTTAAAAAAGAAACCTAACTCTTAGCTTTGTTGATTTTTTCTATTGTTTTTCCATTGTCTATTTCAGATATTTCTACTTCAATCTTTAATACTTCTTTCCCTTTACTAACATTGGACTTAGTTTTTGTTATTTTCTCTAGTTCCTTCTAGTGTAAAATTATTTATTTGAGATGTTTCTTCTATTTTAAAGCATTTTTTTTTCAACATTTATTTATTTTTGGGACAGAGAGAGACAGAGCATGAACGGGCGAGGGGCAGAGAGAGAGGGAGACACAGAATCGGAAACAGGCTCCAGGCTCCGAGCCATCAGCCCAGAGCCCGACGCGGGGCTCGAACTCACAGACCGTGAGATCGTGACCTGGCTGAAGTCGGACGCTTAACCGACTGCGCCACCCAGGCGCCCCAGTTTCTTCTATTTTAATATGGGTGTTTTGTTGCTATGAAATTCCTTCTTAGTACTGCTTTTGCTGTATCTTGTATGTTCTGATATGTTGCATTTTTATTTTCATTTGTCTTGAAGGGTTTTTTTCTTTCTTTTTTAAAAAAATTTTTTGCCCATGTTTATTTATTTAATTTAATTTAATTTAATTTAATTAAAAAAATTTTTTTAACATTTATTTATTTTTGAGACAGAGAGAGACAGAGCATGAACAGGGGAGGGGCAGAGAGAGAGGGAGACACAGAATCTGAAACAGGCTCCAGGCTCTGAGCGGTCAGCAGAGAGCCGGACGCAGGGCTCCAACTCACGGACCGTGAGATCATGACCTGAGCCGAAGTCGGATGCTTAGCCGACCAAGCCACCCAGGCGCCCCTATTTATTTAATTTTAGAGAGAATCAAAAAGCAAGTGGGGAAAAGTCAGAGAAAGAGGGAGAGACTTCTACGAATTATTGTAGCTATAGCTATTTTTAATACTTTTCTCTTTCAACACATAGTAGAGTTAGTGATTAGTACAGCACTGTTTTGCAGTATTGGAGTATTCTGAATTTCACTATATGCTTGTACTTACTGGTGTGTTTGTATTTTTATGCTCTTGTGTAATTGTCTACTCTTAGGTATGAGAAGACCTATAACTTATTTCTAATCAATGGAATATGGCAAAGATAACTAGATAAATGTTATAACAAGTACACTACCACTCTGAATAAGACTGTAATGTCTATCTTGTTAGGAGACTCTCTCTCCTTGCTGGCTTTGAAGAAGCTGGTGGCCACGTTGTGAGAAGCCATAGGAAGAGGGTAATATAGTTCAACATTCATGGAAGCTTCTGGCCGACATCCATCAAGAAACTGAGACCCTCAGTCTTCCAGCCTTAAAAGAATTGAATTATGCTCCCAGTCACATGAGCTTGGAATCCGTCCTTCCCCAGTGGAGCTTTTGATGAAAACTCAGCCGTTACTAGTATCTTGATGGCAGACTGGCAGAGGAGCCAACTGGGCATCCAGTTCATAGAAAGTGTGAGGTGATAAATGTGTATTGTTTTAAGTTGCTGAATTTGGGATAGAAATGTCACACAGTGATAGATACCAAATCTAGCTTTTCATATCCAAAAGTGGTTATATTATTTTGCTTGGGCTGCAGAAGTAAGATTTGGCAAACCGAGGGCTTAAAATAATAGAAATTTATCATCTCATAGCTCTGGAAGTTAGAAGTCCAAGATCAAGGTGTTGGCAGGGTTGTTTCTTCTGAGAACTGTGAGGGAGAATTTGTTCCTTGCCTCTTTCCTTGCTTCTGTTGGTTTGCTGGACATCTTTGGCATTCCTTGGCTTGTGGATGCATCTTTGCCTTCATCTTCACATGGTGTTCTCCCAGTGTGCATGCTTGTCTCCATGTCCAAATTTTCTTTTTTTATAGGGACATAGTCGTATTAGATTAGGGCCCATCCTAATGACCTCATCTTAACTTGATCATCTGTAAAGATCTTTTTTCTAAATAAACTCACATTCAGAGGTAGGAGGGTAAGATCTCCATGTTTCTTTGGAAGACGTAATTCAACTCATAACAGTGGTTATTGGTGGAAATGGCTTTGGTCCCAGCCAATAAGAAAACTGGAAGAATTTTGAGGACTGTGCTAAAGAAGGCCTAGGTTTCCTTGAACACTTGGCAGAAACTTGGACTTTGAGGATACTCCCAGTGAAGACTTAAAGAAAATGAGCAGAAATGTGTTATTAGAAACTTGTGGAATGGGAAATCCATGTTACATGGTGGCAGAAAGTTTAGTAAAATTTCACTTGTGGTCATGTGGAAAGAAAACACATCAGTCATGAACTCAGTTATTTAAATAAGGAGATATCCAAAGTGTTGAAAGTACTGACTTTTCTTGCTATTTACAGTAAAATGTGAAAAGAGAGAGACGATTTGAGGGAAGAATTGTTAAGCAAAAAGGAACGGAGACCAGATGGTTTAAAAAACTTTTAGCTTCTCAAGATGGCTAAAAAATTCTACAATTAATGACCTCTGAGCAGAGTCAGCAGCCATCAGAAACAGATACTCTTGCTTTAATTGCCAGGGATATATAAGCTTGAAATTATTGGGATCTGGCACACGGAGAAAACCTGTCTCTAAGACAACACAATCAAAGCAGAGCTGTGACATAAAGAGTTTATCAATGATAAAATAGTTAAATCCCAGAATCTGGCCATAATTCTTCTGTGTTTGCATCTGTAAATTCAATACATTTTATTTGTTTAAACTGGTGTGAACTGTGTGCTTTTGTCATATAAAAATTAGGAGTAGTTTAGCGAAAACCAAGCAAAAAGAAACAAAAGGCCAAGAAAACTTGTAAGAAAAAACAAAAGAATAAAGAATAAAGCTGCGTGCGTGGGTGTGTGGGTGAGAGAGAAAGTTGATAAAAATAAAAGTAAAGTATGACATACTAAATCGCATTTTACAATCTGAAAATTTCTGCCCAGCAAACTATAGTTGGGAATAGAGTCATTATCACTGGAGCCAACATACAGCTCCCTTCTCTGACAGTAAAAATAAGTCTTAAATAATCGGAGAAAGTTCTGGCAGTATCCTCAATAGCCTCAATTTTTGAACAATGAGAGCTCAAGACATAGGTGGATCACATACTGGATTGGGATTGCAACACCTGGTAGGTATGTCTTCCCCTACCAATATTGTAATACTATTATGGTACTTCTGGGAGACACAGTTTTCATTTTCTCTGCACAATTTTTTGCCTTTCTTCATTTTGAATATTGGCATTGATCATGTTCTAATATAAATGAATGACTCCAAATTGGTGTGGGAGGATTAACAGTAGATTGATTCTAGGAGATTCACTGACTTTTCTAGAGCAGGTAACTGGAGGCTTACAAGAGATAATGAATGTTTTTTAGACTTATAAATGAAATTCCTTGGCAAGTTCTCTTTCTTAAAGCCAAACATAACTTTCAGGGGGAACTATTTTTTTTCGAGAAATTAATGACATGACAGCTGGCAATACCCACTGCTGTAGAACAATAGTACATGGTCATTGGAAACTGATCCAACCGTAAGGTGGCTCGGCTGTTACCAAGCCCACCCCACAGTGTGAATGCCTGGCCTGGTCTCTGCATGTGAAGTTTCTAGTTCTGAGTGTGTACCTGTAGGTACAGGTAGATATTACAGTTACTTGATGATTTCTTATGGGAAATCCTTTATGAAAACCATTCCTTTGTAGCACTATAGCAGAAGATCATATAGTGTTCAATATATGATGTCTTCCCTTTCTCTCCAGCCCCTAGGAATACTTTAAACCTATTATATTGTCTCTCTTTAAAGAAATAGGATTGGCTATGAAAACACACATATAGCACAAACTTAAATTATCTTATAGCATTCAATGAGTGTTTATAATTTTAAGATGTTAGCTTTATTAAAAATGTTAGATTTATTGTTCAGAGAGAAATTTTAAAGTGCCGATAATAACCCATTTTAGTCTACTATCTTTAACAAAATTCTAATTTTCTGTCACATTATTTTTAAGAAATATCACTATTCAGCTTGCTGTTCTGGAACGATTTGCAATATCTTTTGTATTCTATATCTTGCTGCTTTTTTTTATTCTAAAATTGTGGCCTCTTTTTTAACTTAATAACAAAAATTAAAGGAAAAAAAAACACAAGGAAAGTCATTATCCTAGGTTGGAGTCAATACTATCTTTGCTATTCAAAGGTAGGAAGTAATCAGATCTTAGCTTGCAGTCAAGGAGACAGTTTTATTTATAATAGAAGGAAACAAAAGCCAAAGGCAGGTAATGCATTAGGGCCTGAAAGAGGCACAAGGGGAAAAGAATTAGATTATTCTTACTAGTTGCTTTCATACATTCAAACTATTGTTACTTCTAAATTATAACTCATAGATATATAGATATATCATGGGTCATCAATCAATCAGTATATTGATAAAGCCTGTCAAGATTCCCAGTTTGGTAAAGTGTCATCCTGCTTGTGCTGTGCTAAGTGTTGGATTTATTTTATTCAAAATAGAGTATGAATATTTCCAGCTTCTAAAAGTAACTTGACCTTGATATCTTATTCATTAATTTATGTGTTCATTCAATACAATTCATTGAGTGCATAAAGGGGCACTGTATCTCACTCTCTGGCTCAAAATCTTCTTCTTCTTCTTTTTTTTTTTTTTCAGTGGCTCTGAAACGGTTAAAAAGATTGTGGTCTAAGTTTTGACCACTTATTATCCAGAATCTTTGAACTGGTATATGGACTTTTTATTTAAATCTTTTGCTGTACTTTAATGTTGTTTTCTCTGTTCTCTACTGCTTTCTTGTTACACTCAATACATGATCGTTTGGACTTAGGCCTCATTTTGTTCATTCAAAACCACATGCATTTCTTTAAAAAATGTATAGTGTTGGGGCGCCTGGGTGGCGCAGTCGGTTAAACGTCCGGCTTCAGCCAGGTCACGATCTTGCGGTCCGTGAGTTCGAGCCCCGCGTCAGGCTCTGGGCTGATGGCTCAGAGCCTGGAGCCTGTTTCCGATTCTGTGTCTCCCTCTCTCTCTGCCCCTCCCCCATTCATGCTCTGTCTCTCTCTCTGTCCCAAAAATAAATAAACGTTGAAAAAAAAAATTTAAAAAAAATAAAAAATAAAAAATGTATAGTGTTGTATACCAAATAGAAGGTGCAATACTATTCCCATATTATTTTTTTTAATTTTTTTAATGTTTATTTCTGAGACACAGAGAAACAGAGCATGAGTGGAGGAGGCGCAGAGAGAGAGGGAGACACAGAATCAGAAGCAAGCTCCAGGCTCTGAGCTGTCAGCACAGAGCCCACCGCGGGGCCTGAACTCACAAACTGTGAGATCATGACCCCAGCTGAAGTCGGCCACTGAACTGACTGAGCCACCCAGGCACCCCCCTATTCCCATATTATTGAAACTGTGATTTGCTAAGTAGTTTGAACAAGGTCATGTGGCTAATAAAAGAGATTGTTAGAATTTAAGCTCATCTTTTTGGTATTATATTCTATGCCCCATCTTTGATACCTTCATTATGGTTGGGGTATGCATATGTTCTCTGGGGGATTCTATAGTCTTAATTTATGGACCTCTTGAGTATCCTCATCTGGTTGCTTGCAAATTAAAAAAATTGAGATTATTTTAGTCTATAGAAACAAAAACAAATCTGACAAAACATGTATAAGATCTACATGAGGAAAACCACAAAATTCTAATGAAAGAAATCAAAGAACCAAATAAATGGAGAGATATTTCACTTCATAGATAGGGAAACTTAAAAGTTGTCAAGGTGTTGGTTCTTCCCAACTTGATCCATAGATTCAGTGTAATCTCAATCAGAATCTCAGCAAGTTAATTTGTGCATGTTGACAAAAATGATTCTAAAATTTAAGTGGAGAGGCAAAAGATCCAGAATAGCCAACTCAATATTGACAAGAAGAACAAATTAGGAGGATTGATGTTACCCAGCTTCAAGACTTACTATAAAGACATTATAGTGAAGGCATCGTGGTATTGGCAAAAGAATAGATCAATGGAACAGAACACAGAGCCCAGAAATAGACCTGTGTAAGAATATCCAGCTGATCTTTGATAAAGGGACAAGGCAGTACAATGGTAGAATAATTGTCGTTCAACAAATGGTGTTAGAATAATTGGACATCCATGTGAATAATAATAATAATAATCATAATACATCTAGGCACAGTTTTAACATGTTTGACAAAATTGAACTCAAAATGGATCATAGACCTAAATGTAAAATGCAAATTGAAAATTCCTGGAGGAAACCCTAGGAGAAAATCTAGACAACCATAGGTTTAGTGATGACTTTTTACATGCAACACCAAAGGCAGGGTGCATGAAAGAAATAATTGGTAAGCTAGACTTCATTGAAATTAAAAACATCTGCTCTGCGAAAGACAATTAAGGAGTATAAGCAGAAAACCCACAGACAAGGTAAAAATGTTTGCAAAAAACAGATCTGGTAAAGAACTATTATCTAATAAACACAAAAATCTCAACAATAAGAAAACAACTAAACAATAAAAAACCCCAAACATTAAAAAATGGACCAAAGACCTGAACAGACACTTCATAAAAGATATATATGTATCTTTTGTTTATATATGATTACATATCATAAGTATATGACAACTAATATTAAACAGATGAAATAATAATAGAAAAATAATAGTATGAAAAGATGTTCAGCATCATACAGTCCTTACAGAATTGCAAATTAAAATAATGAGATACTGCTACACTCATAAGAATGGTGGAAACTCAAAACACTGACAATACCAAATGCTCTCAAGGATGTGTAGCAACAGGAACTCTTCTTCTTTCTTTTTTTTTAAGTTTATTTATTTATTTTGAGAGACAGAGAGAGAGAGAGAGAGAGAGAGAGAGAGGGAAAGAGAGAAAGAGAGCATGTATGTATGAACAGGGAGGGGCAGAGAGGGTGTGAGAGAAAGAATCCCAAGCAGGCTCTGTGCTGAGATGGAGCTCAATCTCGGGAACTGTGAGATCATGACCTGAACCAAAATCAAGAGTTGGATGCTTTACCAACTGAGCCATACAGGACCACCCCAAACAGAGTATTTTTAAATGAGGGAAACTATTATGTATCATACTACAACTGTGGATACGTGTCACTATACATTTTTCAAAACCCATAAGATGTACAATAGAAGAGTGATCCCTAGTGTGAACTGTAGGCTTTGAGTGATATCAGTGATAACTTCATGTCAAAATGGGTTCATCGATTCTAACAAATGTACCACTCAGGTGAGGGGTGTTGATAATGGGGGAAGTTTTGGAAAATGAAGGGCTGCAAGAGTTATATGGGACTTCTACTTTCCAGTCATTTTTGCTGTGAGTCTAAAACTGCTCTAAATATAAATTTATTAAAAAAAATAAGAATATCGTATTTCTAAAAATGTTAGTATGAAATACTCTCCAAGAAATATTCTGCAATAAAAACAATATAGAAAACAACAACAACAAAAGAAAGCCATTCCATTTTGGTTTCTATTTTCTCTTCTTGCTTAGAAAATTATGTTGTCCTTTCAGCATTTTAACATGTGAACTCAACTGAAATTAGACAAAGATTTGGCATCTATTTTATAAAATTATTAAACCAGTGTGTACTTGACTTCAAAAATGGCAGGTGTGAGATAATACCTGCATCAAAGACATATCCAAAGTACTGTAGGATACTCACAAAATGCCATGATTATAAGAAAGCCACAATAGTTAATGATAAAAGCATAGAGAAAAATGGAAGCTAAAATAAGATATGTGCTGTTATAATATAGAAGTTGTGTTATATTTAAAGTCTAGAGAGAATAGATATGTGACATAAAAATATATCAATTCCTTTATATGCATTAAAAGTTACTTTGAGGGGCGCCTGGGTGGCGCAGTCGGTTAAGCGTCCTTCTTCAGCCAGGTCACGATCTCGCGGTCCGTGAGTTCGAGCCCCGCGTCAGGCTCTGGGCTGATGGCTCAGAGCCTGGAGCCTGTTTCCGATTCTGTGTCTCCCTCTCTCTCTGCCCCTCGCCCGTTCATGCTCTGTCTCTCTCTGTCCCAAAAATAAATAAACGTTGAAAAAAAAAATTAAAAAAAAATAAAAAGTTACTTTGAAATGGTTTTATTAAATGGTTCAAACAATGCAAAAACTTCTTTTTAAACTTTCCCATTGGGTCTTTTTTTCTCAGTTCCATTTAGATATAACTGACATATAACATTGTGTAAGTTTAAGGTATACAACGTTGATTTGGTACACATATATAATGTAATATGATCACCTGTAAAGCATGAGCCAACACCTCCATCATGTCACATAAGTATCGTCATGAGAGAATTAAGATCTACTGTCTTGGCAGCAAGTGTATTGTTAACTATAATCACAGTGCTGTGCATTAGATCCCCAGAAATTATTCATCTTCTAACTGGAAGTTTGTATCTTTGACCAACATTTCTCTATTTCCTACACCTGTCCACCCCCACCTTGTCCCCTGGTAACCACCATTCTATTCTGTTTCTATGAGTTGAATTTCTTAGATTCCACGTATCATACAGTATTTGTCTTTCTTGTTCTGACTTATTTCACTTAGCTTATTGCTGTCAAGTTTCATCCTTATTGTTGCAAATAACAAGATTTGCTTCTTTCTCACAGCTGAATTAATATTCCATTATATCCATTTTTATCCACATCTTTATTTATTTACCTATTGATGGAAACTTAGGTTGTTTCCATATCTGTTTTTTGGTGGGTGTGGGGAATAATGCTGCATAAACACGGGAGTCCAGGTGTCTCTTTGATATCCTGTTTTCATTTCCTTGGATATGTATTCAGAAGTAGGATTGCTGGATCATATATTGATTCTATTTTTAATATTTGGAGAAACTTCCATACTCTTTTCCATAGTGGCTGTACCAATTCCCACCAACGGAGTTCAAACATTTCTTGTTGAGTGAATTTATGTTTTTGTGAAAGTTGAAAAGGCAGTTAACTTATGGCATAAATTGTAACTTTCTATGGAAATGTGCTTCAGAGATAGTCAGTGGCTTTCAACCAATTTCTGAGAACCAACAGATTCGTGAAGACACTAGTGGAGCTACATTTTATTACATTCTGTGGTCTGAACGATCCTTGAGTGTGTATTGTGATGTATACAGTAGAGTAGAGGAGACAAGTTCCTTCCAGACAGCTTTGCTGAATGTCAGAGATCTAGTGAACTTGACCCCTCATTACTCCTCAAAACTGCCATATATCACAAAGATGGTTCTTTCTATATTAGTATTCTTTCTATATATAAAAGCTCTGACAGAGTTTCCATAAACCTCTCAATGTCGCACGATAAGCATGCAGTGGATTAAGAGTTTGAGTCCAGTTCCCTTGACCCCAGCTACCTCCAAGTTTATGAAGTTATAAAAGATTCACAAATTGCCACATATACAAATGTAATATGATAGTTTTCACAAATAACACAAGAAACCTCTAAGAAAGTGATGATCAAACTGCTGTTATAGAATCCAGTGGTTTCAGTGATAGAATCTCCCAACAAACAATAAACAGCTCAACTTCTTGAGAAAATAGTTCATCTTTTCATATATGGTATGTGGAGTGCTTTTAAAGAATAGTATTTGAAGGGTGTAGGGGAAGGAATTCCACTACACATAATTTGAGAACCACTAGATTGGCTTGATGAAGAAAAAAACTGACATTCCAAAGTAGGAAATACTGGATTAAAGAAGGGAAGACACTTTCCTGAATAGAACTTGTATTATTTTCAATCACTTTCAGCAAACAATGCCAAATGGAATCCTTAAGATGAATCAGAATTGAGAACAAAGATCATTGCTAAGCTGCAAGGAGACTCCAACTGTGGGCATTATTGCTAGTGCTACGACAAGATTTTCTTTTTTAGTGAGGATAATAGCTACTACTGGTATCCGTAGTGATATATATTTGGAAAACGTTACGAAAGTGACTATGTCCAAGTGATTTGGGAGGGGATATTATGTCTGGGAGAAGTGCGGCAAAAGCCAAAGAAGTAGAGTCAGAGGGAAGCATATGATTGAACCTGGCTTAGGTACTTTGACATAGCTAATCAAAAAAGACAGTCTAATAGAGCCAGCTAAGTACTGCTTGCTTATCCTTTCTCTTAGACTTTGGGACATTTTGAATTTTCGCCTGTGTGACATGTGAGTTCATACTGATCAGGGCTACTTAACATTCCAGAAAATGTATCACTTACATATTGTAGTTCATAGATGAATTGGCTGCTGACTGAATAGTTTCTGGGAGATTATTGATGAAGGCAATATGTCTAACTCTCAAGTGTTTGTTAAAGCCATTCTCTTTTAGAGTTAGTAAAACAAAATTAACTTTGCTAGTCACAATTTCATACCTGACATAGTATTTGTGTTGTATACCTGTCTAAGAATGATAAAAATGGTCAAGTCAATGATTTTTTTTATATCACATTTCACTTTGTGTTTTGTGACCAGTTATTATTATCATTATCTACATTTCCAAGTGGACTTTTTGGAAAATAACTTGTTGTTATAGCAAACGACAAAGTAGCAGAATATGATTCAGTTTATTTCTGCTCAACTGTGAGCCTCTCAAGGTCTTAGACAATGTCTTCTTTATCTTTGCCCTGGCCTCAGCACAGTCCCTGGCACACAGTAGTCACTTCAGAATTTGCTGAAATGTATCAGCAATATAAAGACGTCTATATCAGCTTTTCATTAATTTAGTGTGGATAGAATAAAGCCTGTCAAAATGGTGTCAGTTAATTAGGTTGATTACTTGTATATGTGGAAGATGTAGGAAGAGAAGGTTACAGGGATGAGACAGCTCCTAGGTCAAAATTCTTGTGTGCTATTTATTGGCTGTGAAATATTGGGCTAATTAACTCCTCTTGAAGCTTTAGTTTTCTCATCCGTAAAATAGGATAAAATAAAACCAGCCTCATAGGGTTGCTGAAATAATGAATATATTATAATAATGTACACAAAACAGAATAGTACCTGTCCTTTGGTTAATTATAGTTCAAGAAAAAAGGTGTAAAAACCCTCAAAAGGCTGGTATAGATTTTTTTTTTGCTTAAACCTGTTTTCATATTATTCCTATGTAGCTAGTGTGACTTAACTCCTTTTGCTCTACACCTTCCCTAAAGTCAATTTCACACTTTGTAAAATTCTCCCTAAACACCAAAGAGTATTTACAAATCCAAAAAAAGCCTATTGATATTTTACTTTTGTTTTCAGGGGAAGATGAAGAAAACAATCGTACAGCAGCCTGTACAGTACAATTTCAAAAACAAACAAAACAACAAAACAACCCTTTAACCATTTCTGTTTTCTCCAGCTTTCCTCTACCTGGGCTAGTTGCTCCATTCTCTTTTCTCTTTCTCCCCCTACCCTCCAAACTCTTCAGCTTCTCCAGTCAAGCCTATTGTAGCCTTCCTCCCCTCGCCCTCCCCAGCAATGATTCAAATCATGTCAGCTCAACAGCATTAGGAAAAATACAATTAAGCAAAGTAAACCAGACCATCTACTGCTCCGCAAGAGAATTCTCAGTCAATGGTGGTGGAGAAGGTGAGGGGAGGAAGGAATACCCATCTTTTCATACAAACATTTTCTATTTTAAAAAATGTGAAGCACAGAGCCTGAATCAGGGCTTGATCTCATGAACTGTGAGATCATGACCCGAGCTGAAATCAAGAGTTGGATGCTTAACTAACTGTGCCACCCAGGCGCCCCTCAACATTTTCTAAAAGGTAAATGTGAGGGTGACAGAGACAGGATTGACTCCAGAACTTGTTCTCTCCTTTCTATTTCATATCAGAGAACAATGTACACACTTCATTCAGCTTTTAGAAGAGCACCCTGAGTGATGGCTGGGTCCATGGATGCCCAGCCAAAGATGACATTTCTCAGCCTGTGTTACAGTGGTTGTGACGTTGAGACTAAGTTCAGGCTAATTGGATGCATGTGAAAGACAGCATGGGGAATCTTATTTAGAGGAGGAATAGAGGTAAAGAAAGATTCAATTGTAAATATTAAATAAGAGAGTTTTTCAGCTGGACCTTGAAGGAAAAAGTTAGGTTTCACAGGAAGGGAGAGAGAAAGAGAGGTAAGAAAAAGCTAGAACTGTCTAATGGTTTTCTTTTGACATCAAGAACGAGGAAAGTCTACATTATGGTAGGGAATCTCACTAAGCTGAGTTTTATTTGGGACAATCCTGCCCTGGGAATTCTTCATTCAGAACAACATAATCCCTAACTATAATGGTATGTAATGAGAAAATATATATGCAAATGAAACCCACAGTAATTAAGTTGGACGTCAATGATTCTAGTTAGTTGCACCTTTGAAGGAGGTCTGGGAGGAGTTTGGAGGGAGTTTATGCCACAAAGAGTTAAGGTCAAGGTCAAATGAAACATTTAACTTATGTGTGTGTGTATATATATACACACACACACACACACATATACACACACACACATATATATACATATATATGTGTATATGTATATAACTTTAATCTTTTTTCATTTTTAAGTTTACTTATTTATTTTGAGAGAGAGAGGGATTACAAGCAGGGAAGTGGCAGAGAGAGAGAGAGAGAGAGAGAGTGAGAGAGAATCCCAAGAAGGCCCCACATTGTCAGTGCAGAGCTGGATGTGAGGCTTGAACTCACAAACCCTGAGATCATGACCTGAGCTGAAACCAAGAGTCAGATGTTTAACCAGCTGAGCCACCCAAGTGCCCCTTGAGCTTACTGGTAGGAGAGAGCTTCTGTATCCTGTAGACCTGGCCCAGCCAGGGGAAGTAAAATCAACATAGCTTTACTAGTTGGTCTTGTCAGTATTGTTGTTTGGAAGAAAACCCCAGGAACCAGAAACCCAGAGCTGAGCAAGAGCAGAAGTTTCTATTGTTCTGTGAAGCTTGGCCTATGTTCAGTTATTTCCCTCCATGTTTTTCCTCCATGATTATGTTCTCTGGATTCCTACCACCTATGAGGGCTGGAGCAGGCAGAGGGAGGAGCACAGGGAGTTAATAAATGGAGCATCAGGCAAGGTTCACCCCAGTGTGAGCAAATCACAATACAACTGCAGAAATACATATTCAAAATACTCCTAACTTCCCTCTTTATTAGTCAGGACAACACTGCATGCTGAAACAGATATACTTCAATATGTCAGTGGTTTATCATAGGAGAAATTGATTCGCATTCATGTGAAGTCCAGTTGGAGGTGGTGTGGACAGTGGAGGGATGGTTGGGGGACAAAGAAGAGTGGTAATGGGCTCTGCAATCAGAGTACTTGGGTTCAAATTCTGGCTCACCATTGACTAATTCTGTGACCTCGATTAATTTTTCTACTCTTTGATTTTCTAACCTGTAAAAGTCATAATTTTACATTATAATGTTAGGATAATATAAATTAAATAACAATGGGATAATGATAGTACCTAGTTCATAGAAATGTGAAGATTAAATGAAATAATTTAGGAGAAGGACTTAACACTATAACAGATCTATAACTAGCTCATTCAACACATGTTAGCTATTATATTTTCCTTAGAATAGATAATTGTATTTTTAACCTTTTCCTGCAATGCGAATCTTTCTGTATTTTTATTATCTCTTACTTTGATGGTAGAACAGAATTGCTGTATCTTAAACTAAAAAAAAATGTCAAGAAATAGATTTTTGGAAGCTTGTACAGTATGCCTACTGCTATGACAGTCCTTTATGCCCTTCCTACTTTCCCAGTGAGTGACACACAGTGTGAAGATTCTCTTAGGGAAAACAGAGAAGGAAACACTAATTAATGATACAGTTATTTAACACTTCACGTACTCTCTCTAACAGGCAGGCATCCTCCTCCTCATTCTTCACCCTGGAAGCTATAATTTCCTTTTCTTTTGATATTGATTTTAATCATATTTTACAAGTGGGTGAGTGTTCAGGGTTAAGGATACACTTTTATTCAATATAATTTGACAAACATTTATTAAGACCTAGTCTGTGTTGACTAGGAACAGATCAGTAAACAAAACAAAAGAGTCCTGTCTTTGTGGAGCTTATATTCTAGGAGAAGGACATGCCAATAAAAAGCAGTATGATGTAAGAAATAAGTAAATGATGTAATATGCTGAGAGATGGCACATGCAAAGAAATGAAGCCAATAGGAAGAGGTAGGAAGAGGATGTGGAGCAAGGGATGGGAGTTGGTTGCAATTTCACATATAGTGTTCAGGTTGGGCCTCACTGAGAAGGTGATAATTGAGGGAATAGTTGAAGAAAATAAGACCCAGGCAAGTCACTGAGGGAAGACGTTTCCTGGCAGAAACCTTGAACTGAGCACATACATGGTCACCCTGTAATATTGTTGTAAGGGTGAAAAGAGAATTAGGTCATTGAAACCCTTTTGTTAGACCTAGAGATGCACTACCCAGTTCCTCCTTCATGGAAGGACTTGCTGCTCAATGTGGAGAGAAGGGTCAGGTGGACTCCAGCTGTCTGCTCTTTTGGGATGGACTTTAGCTGCAGAGAGTTAATCCCTGCACTGTAACCCCCCAACATCATATCCTTCTCAGGGCAGCCTGCATCTGGGACTTGAGAGTTATTAACGTCTATCAGTGAGGGAGAGTGATGGGACAGTGAAGGACAGACAGGTGAGGGACACAAAGATGGTCTCCCTACCAGGTTGGCTGAGGCTTTATTGGGCTTGCATCAAAGTTCTTCTTTTCCATCTGTCCAGTGCTGCTTCCTCCCCTTCTCTCACAGGTTTTGATCTTCCAGAGAACCCACTCGGTGACAACACAATTAATGTTTTTATAAGTTATTGCCACATGGATTAACTCTAAAATTTCCTAACTTTTAAGAGGGAGAATTACATGGTAGGAAGATCATGTGCTTCGAATTACAGATCTTGTCATTAACTATGTCCTCTTCGACAAGGTTCTTAAACTCTGTAGTATTAATTGCCTCATTGGGAACACCGGGGTAACAATTTCAACTCCCTTGTCTTTTGTGTAATTAAATTATGCAAGTAGATAAAGTTCTAGGAGTGTCTTGCACAAAAGTGTTAGAGCCTAATCATTGTAATTATTCATGTACTCTTCATGAAGTACTAGCCTAGGTATGTGCTGTGATTGATTTTTTTTAACTTTTTACAATGTATAATATACATAACAGAAAAGTGCACACATCCATACATGACTTTTGTAAGGCGAACATACACATGTAATCAGAATCCAGCAAGTAAACTGGCTTAACAAAATAAACACCAGGGATTAATTCTCCCATTTTTGATTTATATAAAAATGGAATCAAACCATACATACTCTTTCACATATTGCAGTTTATGCAATTTTTATTATTGTATCGGATTCCACCATGTGACCATTCCACAGTTTCCTTGTGCTTTCTATTACTGATGAACATCTGGGGCTGTTTCAAGTTGTGAATATTATTATGCTCATCTTTTTTTTTTTTAATTTTTTTGAGAATGAATGTGCACGTGTCTCTTGGGTATTTAAAAGTGAAATTGGGGGCCGCCTGAGTGCCTCAGTCGGTTGAGCGTCCGACTTCACCTCAGGTCATGATCTCACGGTTCATGAGTTCGAGCCCCTCATCGGGCTCTGTATTGACAGCTTGGAGCCTGGAGCCCGCTTCAGATTCTGTGTCTCCCTCTGTCTGCCCCTCCGCTGCTTGCGCTCTGTCTCTCGCAGTCTCAAAAATAAATAAACATTAAAAAAATTTTGTTTTTAAAGTGAAATTGGTAAATTGTAAGGTATGCATATGATCAGTAGCTATCACCAAATGGTTTTCTAAAGTCATTGCGTAAATTTTCACTCCTTCATGAAGTGTATGAGAATTCTGGTTTCCTGCATTCATGCCAACACTGGATAGCATCTATTTAGGTTTGTTTAATTTTATTCTGATAGGAGTGAATTGGTATCATATTGTGGTCTTAATTGGTATTCCCTGCAGGCTAATAAAGTTAAGCAACTTTACTTTAATATACTTATTGATCGTTTATATCCTCTTTTATAAATATTCCATTCAATTCTTTTGTCTATTTTTTTCTATCCAGTTGTACATTTCTTAATGTTTTGAGGAGGTATTACATATTTTGGATAGAAGTCCTCTACTTAATAAATGGGTTAGAAACATCTTCCACTGTATAGCTTGTCTTATTTCTCCCTTAATGGTGTCTTTACAAGTTCTGAATCTTAATATAGGACAATTTAACATCTTTGTTAAATGGCTTTTATGCCTTTATTTCTTATTTAAGAAATCTTTGCTAGTATTAATGTCATGAACTGTTTTTCTATTTTTCATTCTAAAAACTTTAACATTTTACTTTCACATTATAATCTGAAATCATCTGGAATTGATTTGATGTTAAGTAAAGTTCAAGGCACTTAAAAAATATGCATATCCAACTAACCCATTTATTCAAATACCTTTCTTCCCCCCCACTGAAATACCACTTTTGTCATAAAGCAATCATTTACATATGTATAGATATGTTTTTTGACCCATCTCTTCCAATTTTCCATTTGTTGATTTTTGTGCCAATACCACATTATATTAGTTAACATTATATTTGGTATCATATGTTTTCATTTTTTTCTGTTTTTCAAAAATTTTCTTGGATATTCCTGGCCCTCTGCATTTCCATATAGATTTTAAAAAAACAAAAACAAAATGTTCTGGGATTTTGATTGAGATTGCATAAATCTATACAGCATTTTGGAGAATACTTCAATTTCTAAAATGCTGAGTGTTTCAATCCATTAGTGTGGCCTATCTCTCTAGATAGTTAGGTCTTTAATTTTACTTGATAATGTTTTATGTTTTATATTTTAAAAAATATTTATTTATTTTGAGGGAGAGAGAAAAAGAGAGAGAAAGAGAATAAGTGGGGGGAGGGGCAGAGACAGGAAGAGAGAGAGAATCCTAACCAACGCTCATGCCAGAGGGACACTGGGCTCCATCTCACGACCCTGAGATCATGATCTGAGCCAAGACCAAGAAGCAGATGCTTAATTGACTGAGCCACCTAGGTGCCCCCTTTCACTTAATAATGTTTTATAGTTTTGCGTGTAGCAGTCTTGCACATCTTTCATTTTATTTATACTTGACTATTTGATATTTTTGATGGTGTTGTAATAATATCAGCTTTACAATGCCATTTTTACGTTATTCATTGCTGGCTTATAGAACTATAACTAATTTTTATATATTGATTTGATGTTCAGTGACCTTGTAGTAATCAGTTATTAATTGTACTTGACTGCCGGTGTATTCTTTTGGATTTTCTAGGTGTATAATCCTACCTTATGCAAATAATGAAGGTTCTCTTTCTTCCCTTCTAGTTCAAACCTCTTTTAATAATTACTTTTTCTTACTTTATTTCACTGGCAAGTACTTTCAGTATATTGTTGAATTTAAGAGGTATCCTTAATTTAACTCACTTCCAATCCCATGGAGGAATGACTCAATATTTTACTATTAAATGTGATGCTCCTGTAGGATTTTTGGTAGCTACTTATTAGATTAAGATATGTTTATTTCTGTTTTGCTAAGAGTTTTGATCATGAAGTGGGTGTTCAAATTCAATAAAATGAATATTCTGTGCATTCAAATTGGTAATGTATTTTACTCTTCTTTATTCTGTTGGTGGGATATAATATTTAATTTTAAAATGTTGTATCACTCTTCTTCTAAAATAAATTTTACCTAATCATGATGTATTTAAATTTTTTTAATGTTTATTTATTTTTGAGAGAGACAGAGAGAGAGAGAGCTGGGGAAGGGCAGAGAGAGAGGAGACACAGAATCCAAAGCGGGCTCTAGGCTCTCAGCTGTCAGCACAGAGTCCTATGAGGGGCTCGAACTCACAAACTGTGAGATCATGACCTGTGCTGAAGTCAGACACTTAACCAACTGAGCCACTCAGGTACCCTTCATGATGTATTTTTTTGTATTCTTCCATTTGCTGTTATTTTCTTTAGGATTTGTGCATTTACTTTTATAGAAAAACTGATCTGTATCTTTTCTTATTTCTGATGCTCTTTTCACATTTTGGAATAAAGATTATGTTTCCCTCATTAAAGTAGTTGAGAAGTGTTTCCTCTCTTTTTACTCCCTGGAAATGCTTGTGTAAAATCATTGTTATTCCTTGTTAAATATTTGGAAGAATTCATAAAATATGTCATCTGGGTGTAGGATTTTCTTTAAGGGAAAGGTTTTAAAAATAAAATAATTACAAAAATATATATTCATTTCATCCTAGTTGTTCTTTATTGGCATAAAATCATAACATAATTTGTGGTATCTCTAGGATTTGTGATGATTTTTCTTTTTATTATTCCTGCTATTGGTCATTTGTATTTTCTCTCTTCTTAACTCAATTAGCTTTGCTAGGAGTTCATCAGTTTTATTAATACTTTAGAAAACCCCACAAACTTTTGGCTTTGTTGATTAATTTTTGGTTTAACTGACTATTTTTGGTTTAACTCACTATTTTTGACTTAGTTTCTTGAGATGAAAGTATCAATCATTGATTTTTAGATGTTTTTCTTTTCTAATGCACAAATTTCTCTTTGGACATTGCTTTAGCTACATTTTGTGTTTTTATATGTTGTATTTTCATTATCATTCAGTCAAATATATTTTTTAATTTCTTTTTTTTTTGATTTCTGCTTTGACTTGTGGATTATTTAGAATAATACTGCTTAATATCCAGAAATTAGAGATTTTCTAATTATTTTTTTTTATTGATTCCTAGTTCATTTCCACTGTGTTCAGAAAATATACTCTGGATGATTTAAATCTTTTGATATTTGTTGATGCTTTTTTTTTTATGGCTCAGCATATGGTTAGTTTTGGAGGATGTTCCATGTGCCCTTGAATAGATAGTTCTGTTATTGTTTAGTGCACTATTTTATACATGTTTGTTAGATCGATTTTGTTAAATATGTTGTTCATATTGGTTATGTTTTTATGCTTTTTTAATTGTTGTTTTTTTTTTCTACTAGCTATTGAGAGTTTTGTTAAGGTCTTATGGATTTATCTATTTCTTATAATTCTGTCAATATGTGCTTTGCATATTTTGAAGCTGTGTTATTGGGAGAATATATATTTAAGATTCTGATATCTTCTTGTTGAACTGACTTTTAATCATTTTAAAATATCCTTTTTATTTTTAATATCTTACAATGTTTTTTGCTTGTAAGGCCTACTTTGTCCCATGTTAATTTATCTAAACCAGGCAAACCAATTTTCTGTTGTTGTTGTAGGATATATTTTCTTCCACTGTTTTACTATAATCTTCCTGTGCTATATTTAAAATATGTCTCTTGTAGAGTAGCATATAGTTCATTCGTATTCAGCCTGACACTTAACTTTTCATTATTAAGCTAAATACTAGATTATTTAGCTCACATGCATTTAACAATATAAAGATAGTCTGTCATCTCATAAGGCCTGTAATTTACCCTGTCTCTTTTATAATCCTATTCCCTTTCTTTCTTGACCTTATTTTGTGTAATTAAAATGTTAAAAAATATTTATATTATTTAATGTTTTTCTTCTGTTAACTTGTTAGATGGATATGTATATTTCTACTCTTTGTGGGTTACCTTGAAGATTTTATTATGCATCTTCATCATATTATAGAACAATTCTGATTTTTAACTTTCAACAGATAGTTCTAAAACATTTGTACTCTTTAATGCTATTTAACCCCATCACAGCATTTGCATTACTTTGATACATAATGTCACATAAAAGCATTTTAAATTCTGTAAGTTATTACAGATAATTGCTTTTTGTAATCACTATTTCTTTATGTTTAATTCTTCATTCTTCATATATTTGCCTTTTATGCAGTGCTTCATTATTTCCAGCTTTTTTTTGAGGAAATCCTTTTTAATTGTCTGTTGGCAGTAAATTCTATTATTAAAAAAATCTAGAGCACATTTTTGAATGCTTTTTAAAGGCTATTTTGGTGGGTACAGAGGTCTAGGTTAGTATTTACTTTCTTTCAGTACTTACATGTCATTCCATTGTCTTCTCTTTAAAGATGTTTTCATTGTTGAGAAGTTGATTATTGTTAAAAGTAGTCAGTCAGTTTTATTACTATTCTCAAAGGTTGTTCTCTGTTTTAAAGGTTTTTCTCATTTACTTAAGTGCCTAGCAGTTTTACCAAGACGAGTCTAGGTATGTGGTTTTTTGGTTCTGTTTTGTTTCGTATTTATCTTGGAGTTTGCTAAGCTTTATGATTCAACGGTTTATGTCCTTTCTATGATTAAACAAAATTCTTGGCTGTTATTCTTACAGTGATTGTTCTACCCCATTCCTTTATCAATCATTTCTTGTCCTCTAATTTCACAAACATTATATTTTTTGTCTTGCCCAACATGTCCTGAAGTGTCTTTTCCATTATCATTATTTTCTTTCTGTGTTTCAGTTTTTATATTTTTTATTTGTTTTTAGCTTATTCAAAATGCTTTGTTCAAAGTGCTATCGACCCATCTATTAAACTGTTAGTTTTAGATATTTGATTTTTAGTTATGGAAATCTTGTTACTTTTTTTACAACTCTGAATTCTGCCTCTTAATTCTTCATCTTTCATCATTTTGTCCATCATTTCCTGAACTTTTTTAAATTCCAAAGTTATTCTTTTCAACTCGTTCCACTAATGGCCAATGTGTGGGTCTGCTTCTATGATATGATTTCCTCAAAACACTCATGGTATTGTCTCTTAGCATATCAGTCACTTATAAACAACACTAAATGATCTCCATGTGGCTCTTAAATGTTTTATTCTTCACTTGCTCAAGAAGGGCTTTATAGGGGCACCTGGGTGGCTCAGTCGGTTGAGTGTCTGACTTCGGCTCAGGTCATGGTCTCACAGCTTGTGAGTTTGAGTCCCATATTGGGCTCTGTGCTGACAGCTCAGAGCCTGGAGCCTGTTTTGGATTCCTTGTCTCCCTCTCTCTCTGCCCCCTCCACCACTCGCGCTCTGTCAACAATAAATAAACATTAAAATTTTTTTTAAAAAGAAGTGTTTTCTGGTTCAAGTTTTTGCACACCTATCTTCAAGGCACTTCCAGTGAGCCATGGGATTACAGAAACAGGGAATAATCCTAGACTTTGTAGAGATTACAATTAAGTTAATGAGAGAAAACAGCATACATAAAATAATTGTAGAATGATTAAAGGTGAATTGTGTGATAGTAACTGCAAGGGTAATAGAGAGGCGTTTCTGTGGGCTGCAAGCACAGTGGCAATTACCATAGTAATCTGGAGAGAAGACCCAATTCTTACATAATATCTAGAAATATAACTTTTGTAGAACTGCACTGAGAGTAAATTGTCCCTTGTTTTATCCAGAATAGATCTTATTATTATACTACAACAGTTGCTGATGACATTAGAATCTTCAACGTTCTAATGCATGTTTCTAATTTTTAGACTTCTAGTATTGATGTTAAATTTGAATCCATAGGAGAGGCCCAGCCTCCTCTGGTTCTATCTCTTTTTCCATATCTGTCACTAGCTCTTTGTCTTTATGTGTCTGCTTTTTCAGAAATGGAATGTGATTTAATTAATTGGTTTAAAAATACACTGTGTGTCATGCTGTGAATATTGGGTTTAAATACAATTGCAGTAGGTTGCACTAATTAATTAATTGGGTTTTATTTTACAAGCTTAGAGTTAAGGATGCTTGAAAATAATATGTAAATTTATGCAGAATTTGCAAATCAGTATTTTAATTCAAGCATCCTGTCACACAGAAAAAAAATGTAAAAAAAAAGAATGTAAAAGGGTATGATGTAAGCTATATTTATTTATTCTGTAGGTTGAATTATCTCCTAAGTAACTCTAAATGGGGGGTGGGGGTGAGGTGGGATTGGTGTGTAGGGAAGATGGACTTGGAAACCTAGAACTTAGAAAATTCAGAGTTAACTTATTTCAAAATTAATGTAGTTCAGATGATTAAAGGTAGGAAGAAAGTTATTGATTAAAATGAAAGCTTTTCTGAGTTGGGTTTGAAGAACGTGTTTATACCTTAACTGTTGGTTCTTTTTTTATTACTTTGTCTTGGGGTTAACTTCAATTGTTTGCATTCACTCAGCTAGCATTTAATAAGCTGCCACAGTGTCCCTTGTACTTGTGATAACATTGAAGATAGATGAACAGAATGCAGCCCTTCTTGAGGGTCTCATAGTGGGAGGTATACATGTGTACATAATTAATTATAATGCATTGTGATAATAATGCTAATAAATCTTAGGGTTGCTGGCAGTTCTGGCTTGAGGTGATATTCTATCCATTCTTGGAAATACTCTCAGTTATCAAAAGTGGGATCTTTACTTGATTAGCTAAGAATTCATTCAATGACAAGTAATAGGAAACCCAACTACAGTGGTTTAAACAACTAGGAGTTTATTTTTCTCACACTATGAAAGATCCTAAAGTAGGGGTCACTGGCATTAGTTCAGTGGCTTAATAACTAATCAGTTAACTCAATAATTAGTCAATGCTTAGGTCTGTAAGATTTCTTGGCCTTTCTCTTCATGGTCCAATATGGCTGCTCCAGCCTCAGCCATCAGTTCTTCTTCAAGTCATAAGAAATGAAGGAAGAAGAGGAGGAAAATGACTTTTTCCTTAACAAGTTTGCATTTTTCATTCAGGAATGGAAGACCTTTTCCTTTGGTAGTCAGACTTCCCACTATACCTATTAGTCAGACCCAGGACTCAACATTCAAGTTTACAGCAATCACTAACCAAGAGCAGTGCTAGTACAGGGACTGATTATCAGGTCATGATTTGTTTCTTGGGGCTGGTGAAGCTACTCAGATCAAGATCTTCCTCCACCTGCTATGTGACTTTTTTTTAATCAGGGGAAAAAGAAGGAAATGGCTGTGTCTGTCACAACTTTTACCTCTCGGAGAATATTAATACAAGTAGCATAATAACCTCCACCAACATTTTTACAGAACCCCTTTCATCATTCCTCCTGTCCCTCAGTCTTTTCAGACTCACAGCTACCACAAAGCTTTACTCTTTGTTTCTCACTTTCAGATTCCCACCAAAACACAACTCTCTTTTTGCTGAAACCCAGTGTTGCTCCCTTGGCAATTGCCCCAATTCTTTCCTTGTCTTTCTTTCATTCACACAACCACAGCCATACTGGTATCTTCTGTCATTTCATCTTTCCTTCCACAAAATAATCCTGTTTACTGCCTCCTTCACAAAACCTCATTTGATGTATTCGACTGAGCAGGGGCTCCCAAGAAATCTAATCCATTCCTAAAACTGACAGCCTTCCTCAAGAAATTCAACCTATTACTTAAATTCTGCACTACAAGGTATGTTCCAGAAACTAATCAGAAGTCACCCTCTTCCTTAGAAAGGGAGAAGAACAAGAGTTAATGGGAGGGGGAAAGCAAGGAATACTTATATGTAAATAATTTTGCTCTTATTACATGACAAATTCTGCAACAGCTGTTCAAATGAATATTAATTATCAGCACAGAGAATAAAATGATACATTGAATGAATGAGGGCTGATTCTTTTGGAGTTAAGAAATGAAATGGAGTCCAGGGGATGTGGCAGGAGGACGAGGTAAAGTTCAGTCGATACAGGAACAAAATTACAGGTAAATTATGATAAAATAATTTGCACACCACTTTTCCCTCCAAGTTTATTTTCCCTTCATTCTTTATATTTAATTACAACCACTCAATATTTCCAACTTTGTTTTCTGATTAATCTGACTTTACTCAATCTGTAAATCATTTCTCACTAGGAAAAAAAAAAAAAAGAAGAGATTAGATCATGAAACTTCCTCTGCTTATTTTACCTCTTCCCAAACCAGTTCTTACTGGGATCTGTTTACATCAAAAGCTTGTAGGAGAAAGGCAGAATAATTGCATAATTTACCTGTGTTTTCTATATCTTGTATTTTGAGATCTCATATCTCTCATATTAAGAGATAACTTAATTAATGAAGTACATGCATTTAATTTTGGGACTATGGAGGCATGATGTCTTCATGGCTGCAGGTGTATAATCTTTGCAGTTAAGGTGCCAATTTTGTAGGAATTTCTGACTGAGTTTTATTGGAATCTGACTTCAGTGAATTCCTACATTGACAATACCAGAAGTCTTCAGCTGGGACTTAATTAATTTATTCATGCATACAATCATCAAACGAGTATTAAAGAGTTCTTACAGATATATTGAATTTGTTGGACTCAATATAGTGACAGCAGATGATAGTTTCCCCATGGCCCATTTCTTTCTTTCTTTCTTTTTTTTTTAATTGAAGTATAATTAACACACAGTGTTATATTAGTTTCAGCGTATTGCTTCAATAATTCTATACATTACTCAGTGCTCACCACCGTAAGTGTAGTCACCATCTGTCACCAAACAACATTATTATAATATGATTGTCTATATTCCCTATGCTGTACTTTTCGTCGCCACCACTTATTTATTTTAAAATTGGAATTTTGTACCTCTTAATCCTCTTTATCTGTTTCACTCATTTCCCCCCCACCTTCCCTCTGGCAACCACCAGTTTGTTCTCTGTATTTAAGAGTCTGTTTTGTTTGTGTGTTTTGTGTTTTAGATTCCACCTATTTCAACCCTACTGGTAGACTAGAGATGTCCTACCCAATGGATAAAATGCTGGGGAAGTCGTATAGATTTTCTAGTTACTCTGAGATAAAAAGAAAAAGAAAAGGTCTCCTATTGTCTTCTGAACCAAGAACAATACCCTTCTACTAATCAGTGTGTTTGGCTCATTGTCATAGTTAAAACTCTGAATTCTTAACTCATTTGGTTTCCTCTCTTACCTCAGCTTACTACTACTTTGGACCTGGAAACGTACAATGCTTGCTTGCCATGGTTCCTGGTGCCCCCAAAATGAGTTTAAAGGAGACAAGAAGAAGGGTGCATTCTGGTCTTGGGGCTTCTTTTGCCTTTGTGTTTTTTCCAAGATTTCTTTGATGAGCAACCCCAATTGAAAGTCTCCACAATGTGGTTTATATCTCTCTTCTGGTTTGCTGTTTATGACATCCTAGTTCAGTCTACCTCACATAGACTTTTCTTCACTGGGGTGTCAGAGGCCCTCCAAGATTCCACTTTGCTCTTGAGAAACAACTTACATATATTCTTGTCCTGCCATCTGTGAAACTGCAGTTTACTCCTAGTGCAGCCCACTAGTTCTCTCCTCTTGGCCACACAGTGGCAGTGGCAGTGCATCATCTGTTTTGTAACTATCAGGCATGTGTCAGGTTTCACACCTCAGGTGCCCCCCAAACTCCAGAGGACACATACATACAACATTTTTAAGGTGGCTCCCGTAAAGCTCTTCTCTTTTTTCTTGAGGTGAAGGTGAGGGGGAAGCGTCTGCTTCTGTCAGTCCCACTGCTCTCTAAAAACTCACTCCAAAGAGCAGACTATCTCCTGGCTGAGGCTGGAGGTCATCACATGTTGGGGAATGCAGTGTGTGTGAGGGACAGGATCCGATTCCCTACGCGTGGTTTGCAGGAGCGTCCGGCACTGTGCATTGCGGCTCTTGTCACTTACTGTTTCCTTCTAAGCTCTAGACTTGCCAGGGGGAAGTCAGACTAATCTGAAATAGGGTGACTTGCATTTGGACACCCTTTTTATTTACGTCTATTTGTGCCAGGCACTCCGTCACACACTGGAGGCACACGTAGCGTGAGCCTCAACTTCCGCTTCTCAGAACTTTTCATTTTAATTGTATGTAAGTGATAAGTCATTGAAGTCTACTCCTGAAACCAATATTGCACTGTATGTTGAGTAACTAATATTTAAATTAAAAAAAAAAAAAAGGCATTTGAGGCAGCCATCCAAACAGATCATAAAAATACAAGTCAAGGGGCGCCTGGGTGGCGCAGTCGGTTGGGCGTCCGACTTCAGCCAGGTCACGATCTCGCGGTCCGTGAGTTCGAGCCCCGCGTCGGGCTCTGGGCTGATGGCTCAGAGCCTGGAGCCTGTTTCCGATTCTGTGTCTCCCTCTCTCTCTCCCCTCCCCCGTTCATGCTCTGTCTCTCTCTGTCTCAAAAATAAATAAACGTTAAAAAAAAAATTAAAAAAAAATATAAGTCAAAACAACTGAATTCTGGGGTGTTAGACACTTCTTTAGTGGTATGTTCTGTCTCCTCAGCCCCGTTTCTGACTTTGGGCCCGGCTGCATCAACCAGCACTGTGGAGGCTTTGACCAGCTTTGTGCAGGTGCGACTTGGCACTGCCTCCCTGGGGACCACCCCTATACCTGTCCTGGTTTCTCTGATGCTTTTAGGAACCTGCTCGATACAAGAGAGTGCTCAACAGGAGGAGTACATTCTGTGGAGCTATCCTTGACCAGTGGAGGATGAGAGCCAATGGATAAATGTTACACCTCTCCTCCTTCTGGCAGATAGTTCATTCAGCTACTCAGGAGGTTCCTTGGGGGTGAGCATTCTGCCCCTACGGTGTAGACAACTTGATATACAGCCTTATATGGTCTACGTTCCTTCCCAGCTTTTTTTTTTTTTTTCCTGGACCCTCATCTAAAGCCCATGCACTTAAGCCTTTGTCTCAAGCTCTGATGCCAGGGAAACCCCAGCTGAGAAAACTAAGGGAATAGAGAGTACGGGAGGAACAACCCATGTTAGAAAGTAAGGTATAACTTGGACATAAGTAATTGCATGACCAGAAATCTTTATACACAGGTTCACTAATGAGTTAACCTGTAGCTGTGCAGGACTGGCTACATAATTTTTGAGGCCAGTGAAAAATGGAAAGGTGGGGCCGTTTTATAGGAATTATTAAAAATGCCAAGATGGTGACAGCAGAGCATTAAACCAAGCTTGAGCTCTTTAAAACCTGTGCAATTGCAAGGTCACTTACTCTTGAAACCTGCTCTGAATGCCTACATGAGTTTCCATTATAACTCCAATGCCAACTCATTAGGAACTAGTAAAACATGTATGGTTACTTCTTCCTTATTGGTCTACTTCGTCTGACCAAATTGTGTTTTTAGGAAATTCCATTCTGTCTTCCCAGGGAGTGCTGCAATTCACTTGTGTACAAGCTGTGGCAGTGTGTTGTTTAAATGAGCTCAGACTCCCTGCCCTACCCTGTGGCCAGAAATTTTTGCTGTTGTTTTTCTTTCTAAGACTACTACCTTTTAAATTTCTTTTGAATGTCTGCTAAATACAAATCCCTAGGCTAGGAAGAGGGGATAAAAAGATTCTGTACTCAAGGAGCTTATGGAGTAGTAAAAAAAGAAAGAAGAAAGAAAGAAAGAAAGAAAGAAAGAAAGAAAGAAAGAAAAGTAATTGGAACTGTAAGAAGTATTCATAGAGAAATATGCACGGGGGACCACATGGGAACTACCTGAGCTAAGGACCAATGAATGAAAAGGGAAAAGTGTGAACAGTAAGGGGAGCTTTCTTGAGGGTCTGTCTGGTGGCTGATAAGTTTTGAAGGTGAACTTGAAATCATTCATCCTGTGAAGAGGTTAGGAATCATTCATCCTGTGAAGAGGTTAGTCATTACAAGTGATGGAAAAGTTATGCAAATGGAAGTTGGAATAAATGTGTGGAATCCATTAGGTTCTAGCAGTGGGGATAGAGATAGAATGTCAGCTAGAGTGTGCATTAGAGACAGAAATGTGAGGACTCTTAGAGGCCATGCTGAAAATACATAACTTTGTCCCATAGACCATAGAAACTTAAGCTGGGGAATGACAAGATTAAATTTGTATTTTAGAATAATTATTGCAGTGGCAATGATGAGAATGGATTGGAAAGAGTAGGACAAGACAAAAGGAAATTCTTTTGTACTCTATTAAAATAGAGAAGGTAAGAATGTGATTAAAAAAAAGACAAACGCTCTGCTCCCCAAACTAAGGTAGGGGCAGTGTTTATGGAAAGGGTACATATTTGAAGACTCTTAAGGAGATAGAATGGATAACACTCTGAAATATCGGACATGGGGAGTGTCCATGGTTGGGTGCCCATAGAGCAGAGCCTGAGATAGGGTGTCAGGTGTTTATGCTTTAAGACAATGAGTGCTTTCAAGCAGAACAGAGGGAACAGGGGAAAGAGTCCAGCAAAGACGTGGTCTCATGTGAAGTCAAGGTTTGGCCTGTCCTTAAGAGGAGGACTCTTGGTACATAAACTACACCACAGCATTGAGGTAAGAGAGGTGGCTTTTTACTTACTCTGTAATGGTCAATATTGGGCCGTGAGCCACTCTGGAATGACTAAGTTCACTAAGAGGTGGCTTTCTTCAACTAAGGACAATTTTCCAGAGAAAGGTGGCAGCTGTGAATTGGAGTGGCCAATAGTCCTAGCAGTTTGGGGATGGACACAGTGTTAGTAAAGGGGATTTGGGCAGGGCACATAGTGTTAACTACAGTTGTATAGATGATGACTTGTAGAGTTCCTTCTTGGACAACTGAGTGAATGTTGGTGGCATTTCTTTTTTTTTTTTTAATTTTTTTTTTTTCAATGTTTATTTATTTTTGGGACAGAGAGAGACAGAGCATGAACGGGCGAGGGGCAGAGAGAGAGGGAGACACAGAATCGGAAACAGGCTCCAGGCTCTGAGCCATCAGCCCAGAGCCCGACGCGGGGCTCGAACTCACGGACCGCGAGATCGTGACCTGGCTGAAGTCGGACGCTTAACCGACTGCGCCACCCAGGCGCCCCGTTGGTGGCATTTCTTAACACAAGGAGGAAGGTCAAGGAGAGGAAGATTTAGCTTTACACATGTTATTTTACAGATCATCCAGTTGGAGATATTTAGTTGGTTGTGGCCTATATGGATCTGGGATGGAAGATAGATTTCACAGTTATCTGTGGGAAGTTCATAGTGGAAGTCATGGGTAAATTTACCTCGGAAGATTTTTATGCAGTCAAATGGAGTAAAGATTTTATGGAAGAAACCCGAAATTATGTGTGAGCATGCAAAAGTGGCCTCCAAAGGAGAATGAGAAGTAGTAACCGTTGGCAGAGTCAGGCAATGGTGTCACAGAAACAGAAGGGAATTGCAAGAAGGTGGGCACAATCAACAGTGCAGGTTGTTTTGAAAACAATCAAGTAAAATTAAGATAATGAGTATTTTGGATTTACAACAAGGAGATTCTTTTTATTCAGCACATTCTGTTCAATGCTGATTTATTTGGCTTCTATTTGTTCTTGCACTGATAAGAGTATGGTAGGAGAAATTTTCTGTGTTCATCCTTAAACTGCTCATACATTGCTCATACATGTCATTGCATTATACTTTTATAGACTAATGTTCCCTTCTAATACCAATGCTTTGTACCATCTTGCAAGGCTGCATATTTTTGACCAAATAATTCCTACTGGACAGGCCCAGAATTCTTTTCCAGAAACTGAGTCATCACCACATAAGAGACTTTAAACTTGTCACAAATTCCTTTTTTTTTTTTTTTTATCCTGATGATACTGATCTATTGTCACGTGTCAACTATCAATGCATTTTTATCTGTTTGTTTGTACATCAGGAAACAAACATCTCCTCTTGGTTAATTTTCTTCTTTTTTCACTTCACCAGAACTATGATTCAAGATCATTTTCTAGTATCTCAGTCACCATTAACCCTTTGCCTCTTTCTTCCACATTATGTGAGGTCAAAAGGTACATCAGCATCTAATGTCAGCAGCAAAGTTGTACTTAGAGTCTGCATTTTCTACAAATATATCATTTGTAGAAATGAAGGCATTCCATGCCTTATGAGAAATCCATCTGTCTAGCCCCAAAATGCTTACATAATTTCATAGAATGCTTTTAAAAAGAAATTCAAAATTAATTTTTGAAAATTAAGGCAATAAAGATACCTTGTTAGAATAGCTGGTACTGTGTTCTGCCTTACTTGTGATTCCTTAGGAAATAGTGATTTAACCAGAGTATGTGGCTATCACTGTGCTAACTTTGAGTAAAAGAAAATTTATATAATCTATATATTTTCTTTGAAGAGAAAAATATATACTATTGAACTGTTTAAATATCAAAATCATATAGAACAAATCATAATCAAATTGGCAGTACATATAATAACTGTAGTTAGAATTAAAACTATCAGTAAAGCCAAGCTTTTAGGTGGGAGAAGTGCCCATTACTAATTAGAGATAAGTGCCATAACTTTATCTATGCCTCACAAAGAAATGCCACATGGCCTTTTCTTAGACAGTCTGTTCACCTTATATGAAGGCATTAGTTGGTTGTGGCAAATAAAACATCCCCAAGGTTAGTGATGTTGGTATTGAGGTTTTAGTTAGGTTTCGATGTTTTTATTCAAGCTCTGTCTTGTCATTTTCCAATCTGTTTGGCAACAGTGTGTAGGAAGCAATAAAGCATGTTTTTCTTCACCAGGCCTAGTGACCCAAGGTGTTACTGTGACAAGTAGATTCTGATTCTGTAGGGAGGAAATGCATTTCACACCCCCCAAATCTATTTACTTAGTAGAGATTCTTCTGGCAGTATTCTACAATTTCAACTCACTTCTATGTAGGTGCTTACGCTGTTTAGCAGGGGATCAACAGATAAATTATAACTTACATTGTTGAAAATGTTTTTGTCCTCATTCACTAAAACTTGAAGGAAATAAGATCTTAACTACTTCACTTGCTACCGTTCTTTTGGGAAATCTAATTGGTTGTTTGATGTCCAGAGGACTTTTGGAAAGATACATGAAAGGCCCAAAATGATTGAGAATAAAAAGCTATTTTATGTTTGATGGTTGAGTCTGTGTCAAATGAAACAACTTTTTATGCTTCCTTTTTGGGCATCTAGTATGAGAGATATAGAAACGTAACACTGTTCTGAAACATTGTCCAATCACGTCCTAATTGGAAATGCAAAATTAATGAATATCAAAGAGTAACAAGTAATAAAAGATCATATGTTTAGGCAATGCAACTGATTTTGATTAATCTTACTTTCCTCAGAAAAAAAGTAGTCTATATATTTATAACTATGTTTTGTATATAAATTCACCAGAATTCAGAGATCAGTTGGGTCTGCAGTGGGCAGGGGAAGTCTGGGTGAAGGGATCAAGAAGATAACCTCTCTTAGATGGGGAGGGTGATAGAGGATGAGGTATTCCAAGCTAAGGAAGCCACAGGAGCAAAGGCACGATCTAGAAGTAAGCAAAACCTGTATATAAAATGGGGAGCAGAGCCAGGTGACTAAAGCAGACTGCTTATTTTAGATTCCCAGGAAGGAGATCAAGGCGGGAGGACAGATTAGGAGGGGCCATGGTCACATTTAGATGGATTCATGAGTCCGTGTGTTTACATCTTACACACTGAAGAGGCATTGAGAGTTACTGAGCACGGGTGTGGCCTGCTGAAATCTGTTTCAGGAGAAGGCCTTAGGCCACCTAATATGATTGGAAAAGTATAGTTTGGGGCGGTAGGCTTCAAAATGAAGAATGAGTATCCTTGAGTTTCTGTACAAGCTTTTCAAGGGCATAGTGCTAAGGGAATGAATTTCTAAACCCTCAACTTTCATTTTTACTTTTTTCCAAAAACCGATCTGTTGTTGAGATGCCATGTTGGTTCTTAGATCTTATCTCTCCTTTAACCATGACCCCTTTCCCACTTTCAAAAAGAACATTTCTTCTCATCAGCCCAGAGTCTCTCACTAGTGTACAGCTCTGGCCTGGGTAAATCTCCTACATGTCAAACAAGGAAGCAATCCTAAATACTGTTGTGGATAGTAAGAAAAAGAGAGCCCTAATGAAGAAGCTGGTAATAAATCCTTTACAAGACAAGTGGTTGCCAATGTATTTCTTTTAACAAACTGTAAAGAAGAACCCAAGCAGGCTGACACTTGATTATTAATTTTGATTTTGATAAGGTGTGATTTTTTTTTACATAAAACTTGGAGGTAGTTTAAATAATTGAGTGATGCTACTACAGGGGAAAAAAAGACTTTTATTCCCGACTGTTTATTTATTTGAACAAGACTGCCAAATACTCACTTCCACATGTAAGTAAAATGAATAGTGTTGCTACAGAACTGCGTCGTATTCTAGCGATAATTATTATGATGCATGAACTAATGTTTTTAAAAGTTTTGTCTCTTTTACTAAGTTATATATTTCTGTTAATACTCAACATCGCATACTTACCACTTATCAAAATATCAGATGCTTTTATGTTGGTTTGACTAATTATATAATAATTATAAAAATATTAATTTAACTCAAATATTTGGATCTTATGATTCTGGAAAATAGAAATGTATGGATGGGTTATCAAGTATAAATCTTTGTGCATAAAAATACATTATAATAGGGGCGCCTGGGTGGCGCAGTCGGTTAAGCGTCCGACTTCAGCCAGGTGACGATCTCGCGGTCTGTGAGTTCAAGCCCCGCGTCGGGCTCTGGGCTGATGGCTCAGAGCCTGGAGCCTGTTTCCGATTCTGTGTCTCCCTCTCTCTCTGCCCCTCCCCCGTTCATGCTCTGTCTCTCTCTGTCCCAAAAATAAATAAAAACGTTGAAAAAAAAAATTAAAAAAAAATACATTATAATATATTGTAGGATAAAATTCTGCAGTGAAATGGAATGTGAATATGAATTCAAGGAGAAGAGGAATGATGTAAAAAAGTTTGGTCATGTATTTTTATTTATTTATTTATTTATTTTTTTGAAATTCTTTTTTTTTTTCTTTAACGTTTATTTATTTTTGAGATAGAGAGAGACAGAGTATGAACGGAGGAGGGGCAGAGAGAGAGGGAGACACAGAATCTGAAACAGGCTCCAGGCTCTGAGCTGTCAGCACAGAGCCCGACGCGGGGCTCGAACTCATGGACTGCGAGATCATGACCTGAGCCGAAGTCGGACGCTTAACCGACTGAGCCACCCAGGTGCCCCTGGTTATGTATTTTTAAAACAGATGTTGAAGGGTATCAGCTTGTTCTGGTAACTTTCCATTAGGTATATTGAAATGCGCTCCGTAACAGTTTTCCTGAAACAAGTCAATATTTATTTACAAGATGCCAGAAATTACATCCTTTGCAACTACCTAAAGATCTGTTGAAAAACTTTAGATGTCAAAAATGTGAAGTGCTGTAAATCTTTAAAAAATTATTTTTGGAAGAACGTGAGTAAAATATTTGGAGAGGCTTGTCCTAAACATGCATTTGCATATCACACACATTGTTTGTTTTTACTTAGCTTCTTTTCCATTATTAAAAATAGGAAGATTTTCTGGGTCGCCTGGTGGCTCAGTTGGTTGAGTGTCCGACTCCGGCTCAGGTCATGATCTCGCAGTTCCTGAGTTCGAGCCCCACGTTGGGCTCGCTGCTGTCAGCCTGTCAGCACAGAGCCCGCTCCAGATTCTCTGTCCCCCTTTGTCTGCCCCTCCTCTACTTGTGCTTTCTCCAAAATAAATTAATATTTTATAAACATAATACGATTTTGTAAAAATACCCATATTTACTTCCTGCAGAAGACTAAGAAAATATCAATAGTTGTGCTGGGTGGGAACAGAGGAAGACGACTGGTGGAGCTAGAGCCCGCTAAATGCCCCTTAGTCCCCCCTCTTAGAGATCAACAGAGGCATGGGGATGACAGGGAAACAGAGGCCCTGAGCCAGGGGCACACGGGGTCTGTAGTGACTATTTCTGTGCTTATCATTGTTTCCAGTTATTTGTTATTCCATGGATTTATCTTTTATCTCCCAAAAGAAATGACTCAATTTTTGAGAGCCGGGTCTTTGTCTTATATTCTTTTTTTACTCTTCGTAAACAGCTACTGTAGTCCCTGGCACTCAATAGTATACAACATACCCTCTGTTCACATCTCTCCTCATTTCATTAAGAGAATTTAAATTGGTAATTGATAGAGAGGTTAAAGGAGATGATAGGGTCCAAAAATAATACCCTGATCTTGAACAAGCACACTGAAGATAATGATCGTGCTGTGAAAAGAGAGAGGCATGGGCCGAAGAGCTTATTGGGGAATATTGAATTTACAGTGAGCTTGGGGTCAGCACTGCTGCCAGCAGATAGAGAGCTCTCAGCAAGTTGAAAAAGGTGCCTTCTCTAGGTTGGGGTCCATTAATTACATCTTCAGGTGAAGAAAAAAGCACCCTTTCTTCAGGTATATGCAGCCCATGTCAAGGCCCAAATTTAGTGAGAAGAGTCATCTTCTTCCCCTTCTTGATCAAGGGTCTTTGGGCAGTGCACTGACTGCACAGCTGTGTTTGCACTTCTGCGTGAACTAGGTCATTGATCGGTAACACCAATTTATTGGTAGATATTTACTTTATTCAAAACCAGAAAACTTTATTCTGGCAAAAAAATACATCAAGTTGTACCATAACTTTAGATAGTATTATATATAAGGGTTTCCTGCTGAATTCATGTTAACTTTTGCATTCAATTCCAGTAAGCTCTAGTTGACAAGTTAGGGGACTTCATAGACATGCCTGCTTCCAAATAGATATAGTATATATTTTATCACCCTGCCACAAACGTCTCTTCCCCCTTTCTCTTGCTATGCCTAAAATTCACAATATCAGACCAAATCAGTTTGTATTTGACAAAGGCCGGGGTATTACCTACAGAAGGCCATGATTAAACACCACATATTTTATCAGGAAAAGAGAGAAGATACCATGAATTAGTTTATTTATCTGTGAAAGGATTGTCCTTTAGGGAGTTTGATCCTGAGCAATGGAGAAAAAGCATTTATTCACTTATCTGTTCATTCAGCCAGCACACTATATTCTATATTTTAGGCACTGTCATTGGTATCTCTGTCTCTCTCTGCCTCTCTCTCTGTCTCTCTCTATCTCTCTCTCTCTCTCACACACACACACACACACACACACACAAGCAAAACCTTCTCTCCCCTCTCAAGGCACTGGGTCTGGTGAAAGAGAAAAACAGATGCACACAGATACAATACAGTTTGTATATGTCCTTCACAGAGGACATACTGTATGCACCAAATATTGCAACATTGGGTAAATGCAAGAATGGTCAGTTCTGCTAGGTGAGGAAGGCATCACTAAGAAAGCATTATCTGGGTTTGCCAAGGACTCAGTGTTTGTGTCCCCTCTAAATTCATACATTGAAGCTCTGACCCCCAAGATGATGGTATTTGGAGATGCGGTCTTTGGAGGTAATTAAGGTTAGATTACCTCATGAAGGTAGGGCCTTCCTGATGGAGTTAGATATCTCTTTCTCCCTCTCTTTCTCTCTCGGTGGCTCTCTCCCCTCCCCCCCGATGTCTCTCTCTCCCTCCCCCTCTCTCTCGGTGGCTCTCTCTCTCTCTCTCTCTCTGTCTGTCTGCCTGTCTCTCTCTCTCTCTCCACATGCACGCACAGAGGCAAGACCATGTGAATGGGTCTCAAGGAGGGGACCATCAACAAGTCAGGAAGAGAGCTCCCACCAGAACCTGACTGGGCTGGCATCCTGATCTCATACTTGCAGCCTCCAGAACTGTGAGAAAGAAATGCTTGTTGTTTAAGTTGTCCAGCCTACAGCATTTTGTCAGAGCAGCTAGAGCTGACTCAGCCCAAGCTGACAACTACATGGGAGTTTTCTCATGGACCCTGGGCTGGATATCTTCCATCTGACCCTCTGGAACCACTTTCCATTCTTCTCTGTCTTTCTCTTAGCTCCACAAAACCCACCTGCATGGGCTCCATCTGTAGGTCTCCCTTGTGTCCTAACTTCCTGTTGGTGAGCTCTGGAAGGAGATGTGATGGAGGGCAGAGAGTGCAGTGGTGGTATTTATTCCATAGGCTTCTGCCTGGCAAGGTTCCCTCTGGCCACCTATCTCTTAAATACAGGCCACTGCTCCTTTCAAGGTGGCCGTTCTCCAGGACTCTCTCATTCTGTCTTCCATTTACTGCTCCCTGGTTTTGTCTCTTTGGGTCTAGGGACAGTAACCTAAGCCACACCATCCTTAGCCCCAGGGAACTGCATTATCTTTGGGTTTATCTACACCCTTGCCACAAGTTTGTAAATAGTCCCTTTATTAAACCCTACTCAGAGTATCTTAATTTGAGTGCACCATCTGTTGTCTGCTGGGACCCTGACTGATACAGACTGTAAATTGTATGAGGATGCATTTGTCTAACTCACCCAATAAATGTTAGCTATTTTTAATATTGCATTGTGATAATATTTTGAAATTTAAGCAACATTTTTCTTTCAAGATTGCCTATTATCACTCTACTTTTCCAAACTGGAGCAGGTAGGTTGTTGATTTCACCGTTTCTATGAAAAATTTGTTACAGCTATAAGCAGAAAAAAATCTGTGGGGTGTAAAATGAATAGACTCCAAAGGACTTAAGATTTGGGAAAAACTCCCCCAAGTCAGACTAGATGGAGTCATGGAGTCTCAGCTGGAGGATCCCTCAGAAGGGACCTTGTACTTTTCCTCCACTCCCACCACCAAGAGGTGTGGGAGAGGGAGGCCGAAGCCTCTGCAGAGGACCTGGGGTTTCCACATGCAGACACGATTATACTCAGGGAGATGGCAGGACTCCAGACAAGAAATCATTGTCTGGGAGGTCGAGGCGGAAATGTCAGAGACTGTCTCCAGAGTTATAGAGTGAGACAAGTTTTGACTGGCCAAGAAGGGCATAGAAATAACAAGGAAGGTTCCCAGAAGTGCCTACCAATGACCAAAGGCTAGATGAAGGGATGCGAGCTTGGATTGATGAACATCACTGAATCCCCTTGTGCTAGACGAATGTCTCGGAACTTAGACATGGCCCCCCGGAGATGGTAAGAGGAAGGTGGATTCGTGAATTGATGGATAGTAAGTTTCCACTCCCCAGAGGAAAGGAGCTCAAAATAAAAAGCTATCTTAGGTTGTAATAAAATAAGGCTTATTGCTTGCATGCCCAAGATTGTGGGCACAGAGTCACTCCTGCTACATATTATTATTGCTCCTATTAATAAAGTGAGCAGGGATGGGGAGTCCTGAGAGAGTCGAACTCCACCTGGGAACTGCCAGCATGTGGAGTAGGATGTGGGCTTAGTAGATGCGGGTAGAGCTGCAAGCAGAGGGTTGCTTTATGAATGATGACCGTTTGCCAAGCGACTGATATGGGGGAGATCCTCTGCTCATCAGTATAGATTCATTATTGCACTTAATGCTCCCCCCAGATCCTCATTTTATAGGGAGAAGTTGAAGCTAAAAGCAATGGCTAAGTGCCCAAGTCCCGTGGCTGGCCAGTGGAAGAGCCAGGCTGTAAGCTCCAGAGAGCACAATTCTAAACCTCAAGCTCTCAGCCCCTGCCCTAACCTCCCCTTTCAGGACAGAACATGCAGCCATGCCCCAGCCTTGGGATTTTATGAAGTAGATAATGCAAAGGAAAAGACCTACAGAGTTGGTGCTATGATGAGATTGGTGCTTTAAAAAGAACATTCTGTTAATAGTGTGGAGAAAAACAGCAGAGGTGCAGACCTGGAGGCAGGAAGACCAATTTCCAGGCTTTGCAGTGGGCCAGGTGAGCGGTGCCAGGTCACGAAAGGTCAGGAATGAAGGGAATGACAGAAGGAACAGAAGGTATGTGGCCGGCCAACGTGACTGTTGAGATGACTTCCTGTTATAGACGAAGAAGATGAAAGCCATCACCAGCTTCCTGGCACGTGTAATTGCAGGGGTGACAGCTTTGCACTTGTTTGCCAGTAATAAGTACCATGAAAAATATGTACCTGTAGTGTGATATGATAAAGGAGGCTGAAATTGCCCCTTGAGACTTCAAGGAAGAGGTGACCTTTGAGGTGGGACGTGGAGTAAGGTTAGAATTGGCCCTTCCATGGATGAGAAAGGGGCAAGGAAGAAGACAAGAGAGATAGTGGGGGAAGAGAGACAGATTCGTCAGATTTATTTCCTGGTGTGTCTAGTGTAGTTTTTATTCAAACAGACTTTGCACCACAGGTACATATTTATCTATAATTTATTGGTACTTGATTGATTGATTGAAAAGCACCTCTTAGCATTTAATGAACCTCCCTTCACAAGGCTTCAAGCTACCAGGATGCATCTGGCCCCCACTGCCCCTTAATCTTCTCCTCTGTTCTATGGAAGAATCTGGCCTTCACGATGACAGGCTGTCTGGGGAGCTTTTCCTTCCCCAAAACTTTGCAGTAGCCCGATCAGACCACATCAGTGATGGGAGCAGCTCCAGTCTTGTTTTTGACAGCACATACCCGTGTCTGCTCACCGACTAAAGTCCATGCTGTATCAAGGTTGTCAGTTGGGCAGAGCTCTGGTTCCTCTTTACCTGGTAATGCCTCCTACCAACTTTTCCAAAGTGATGTAGGTGATATTTGTCGAAGTTGAATCTTTGGTGGTGGCTGCCACTCGCATTACCCTGGTCTCCTGGCTGCTTCTGGTGATTGCCCATGCGGCCGTGGCTTGGCTTGCGTGGCCCGGCAGTTTCCGAGTCTTCCTCAGTCGATAACTGTATGGGAAAAGGTGCTTGGTGATTAAGGCGAAAGGGAGGTGAGGCAGGAGGTGAACTTGCCCCTCTGTGCCAGGTCTGGAGGCCTGGGTGGGGAGTCAAGGATCTGCTTTGTGGCACATTCAGAAGAGGTGATGTTACAGACTGGCCTGGGGCCATGGGGCCTCATCAAGGCGGCTTCTGAGCGCACAGGCCCGAGTGTCTCAGAGATCCGAACTAGGGGATGCAGCCCCAGCCTCCAGAGTCCATGCTGGCCACCCTACCCTGAGGCCCACCACGCAGAGCCTAGAAGACCTGGCTAAGGTCGGGGGTAGGGAGTTGGGGCGCAAGGTGAGTACAGCTTGTGGTCTGCACCAGCAATGAAGCCGAGGCATGAAAAGCTATTGGTACTTTTAAAATGTAGGTTATGATAAGGTTTGTCAAAAGGAACACTGCAAAGGTGGAAAAGGTCATGTGTGGCTTAGCTGATCCATGTGAGGGTGGTTAGTTTTCCATTTGTTCCAGCATTGTGACTACCAAGTTCCAGTGCAGACCTAAATCTGTAGTGAAACAGGGCGTCTTCTTACAGGAAGATTAGAGATAAGTAGCAATTATGATAGGTACCTTTGAGACTCTTGGATCTAGAGAGATCCAGGGAGGTATTGCAGAATAAATGAGAATTCAGGCCTGGGAATTCTCTTTGTTCCTATTATACCAGTAACATAACAAGTCTCACGTTGACCACCTATTATGTGTCAACGACTGTGTTATTGACTTTATGTACATTAGTTTTGACCCTTTCAACATTCTTGAAAACGAGGTAGTATTCTCATTTTGCAGAAGAGAAAATTGAAGCTCAGAGAGATTTTTCCTTGTTAGTAGACAATGTAGTTGGAATTCAACTCCAGTTCTCCCAAATCAAAATTCTGGCCTTTTTCTTCTGTATTGCATTGTCTCTACATCAGTAAGCTACTGGATACATTCTCTGTGCTGAAATAGGGATAGATAATGTCACAAAAAATGTGAATCTGAAATTATTTTATGATTCTGCAACATTTTTGGTCTGGGAAAAGAGAAACATTCTGTGAAAGCATGAAGCACATGCACTGTTTTTATATTTCCCTTTCCCAAGGCAGGAGACTATACATCTGGTAATAGAGGGAGAAAAAATCCAAAACGTGGAAGGAATGGGAGCATAGAGGCAATGCAGCCCATGTGCCTCGATCTGCTCTGAACTGTTCCAGCTAATGGATTTAGCTCCAAACTTTGATTTTTAACTTTATGCTGTTATGTGAAAGAAGCTGCATTTCTTTTTATTTATTTAGGTTTCCAAAAGTAGAATATTTGGTTATTTTAGGAATTGACAGAAATTCCATAGCGTCTATCATGAACATTCTCCTAGGAGCAGAGACCAAAAATACATGCTTTCAGCAGATTTTGAGCCTTCATTTTGCCTTAGCCTACAAATTCTATAATCCAACAGAACAGTTCTGAATTCTAGGCTCTATTTTTGAGTTTTGACTCTCATCTGGAAATCATTTGTTCTAAACTATATAAAGGAACCTATTTCAAACATAATTTAGGTTCAGTGTATAATTTCGAGTCTAGCTTGCAAAAGCTAGTTAAAGTTTCAACAATAGACTATTGAATTGTACTCTTGCTTTAAAAAAATAGGTATGGGTTGAATGCTTTTATTTATCATAAAAAGACTACTGTAAATGTCATTGTATGGCAATGACAAAAGGGGGCTAATTAATTATATTTTGGATGACTTTTTCTCATAATCCTTGTGACATTACTGTGTGATGGGGACTGTTTGAGGCATAGTATTGGATTGCAACATTTTGTTTCTTGGATCACACCAAGGGTCATGGGGAGTGGATGGGAGCAGCTATCAGGAGACAAAGGGAAGACAAGCTCAGATAGGTCCTAACTGGAAAGCTGAAGGAGTAAGAAGACTTACTTCTCAATTCTTTCTCTTCACGTTTAAAAAAACGTATACATGTCGAATGTTTTTATACATACATGCATATGCACATACACACACGTATATGGACATATATCATGTGATATAGTTTCATTGGGTCACTGTGCCTAAAATGTTAAGGCTTTTTAAAAAAATGAACTACAAATGAACAGAAAGCCCCATTGCACCCACCAAATTTATTTCACAAAATTTCTACAGCATTCCTATTGAACATTTACTTTTTGACAGATATTCCTGCAATCAGTTTTTTAAAATTACATGGAATTCTTGTCTTTAGGTAAATAGCAACAATAAAAAGGTGAGCAGACATATTAACATATCTCTGTGATGTGTGCCTGATAAGGAAACTCCTTCCCAGCAGAGACTGTAAGTCAAAGAGGCGAGAAGCAAAGAGCAAGAGACCTTCAGAATACAAGGCTGGGAAACAAGGAGCTAGCAAAGCCAGGAGGAAATTACTAATGTGTCGTCACAAAACTACTGGGATTGTGTAATTAAGTTGACAAATTCCTGATACTCAGGAGCAAGTCCTCCTCCATATTTAAAAATTCAAATTAAAACACTTGAGCATGTAGTATGTTTAAGCTCAACAGGGAAAGTTTTGCAAAGCTGGTTGGTAATCTTGCTGCTTTGGAAAATAATGAAGTTGAAAAAATTTCTCTCTGTGCTACTTCAACCCATTTGGTATTATCTTTTCAAAATACTCATGCAAATTTGTGTAATCTGTCTGCTATTAAGAGTACATTAGGTTTTCGTACGTTACACGAGAAATGAAGCACATGCCCCCGAGTAAACATCAATAAAAACTGTTCAATTTCTTATGAAGCAAAGATAAATGATCTTAAATTGTCTAAAATATGTCTGTGCAACATAATCTGATATGAGAGAAATCAATAGAAAGGGATTTTGAAGATCAGGGTGTAGTTTTGGTGTTAAAAATTGGCAATAGCCACTATTTCCTGATAATGGACCCAATTTATCTTTCCTGAAATGACAACTAGATACTATTACAGGGCAAAGGGACTTCAGCAAATCTTCTTTAAAATTTGTTGCTTGTGACAAAGTACTTTTTCTATGCAGGAAAAAAGAAAAGAATATTGCTCAAGTGGAATTAATGTCATAGGCTGTGGGATACATATTAATCATTAATCTAATGGAATTAGAGTATGGTCATAATAGTGGATTGATTTGAATTAGAGGCTTTAACAAGTCAATATCTGGGACTGAATGACAACAAATACATACTTGGCTTTGAGCGTTGATGGCAAATTAAAAACAAGGGATGAAAGAAGAGAAGTGGAGGCAGAGGGAGGGTCAGATGCAGATTTGGAGAGTGGAGGGTGGGAGCATAGAGTCTATAGAGTAGAACCATGGGACTCCGGGTGGACTGAAAACAATGGCCAGAAGGGGAAAAAAAAGAAAAAAAAGAAAAAAAAAAGAAAAAAAAAGGAGCAATGTAGGGATTTCTCTTTGGTTTCCCTTTCTTCTATTTTTCCATTTCATGAATCAGTTAATATTCTTTTCACTAACTGTTGTGGTGGTCTGAGTGGCTGGTAGGATTTGCCCGCCTGAAACTATTGATGCATAATACATTATATGGAATAATATTCTTACTGTCCTCTGAGGCTTGAGTTTCATTATCACTGGAGTATTTTGATAACGTTAAGCTACTTGATAGACTCTACACCCACTGCACATGGTTGCATATATCTGTTTGTATATTTACAGAGATAGCTAAGCTTTTAACTCCTAATAAAAGCATTGTCCTATAAATCAAGCTATATTTATTTCTGCTCAAAAGTTATATCTAGCTATATTTATCCTCCATACATTAGCCAAACTAAATATATGCAATTATAAACCATAAATGAAGATTTTGAGTTATAAGAGCCAAATCACAAATATCTATCTTCCTTTGCTCTATTCATATAAGTAACGGTATGTATTTTTCAAAAAATAATACTAGCAGTGAACTTTTTCTGCTGAATGTATGACATTTCCATACTAATGGTAGGTCCAAATCCTGTCTGTGAAAAGTTGGTTACTTACAATACTGTAGTTGATTAGAAAATATCAAAATGTTAGAAAAGAGACTGTTAAAATGATTGGAATTATCAATGTAAGAATGATGTGAGAAGAAATCAGATTGTCATAAATCGGAATAATGTAAAGTTACCAATAAGAAATCAGTAAATCAAAATAAATTAAAGATAAAATAATTTAAATGAGCAAAAATTGGGTCATCAAAATTGTCTTTTTGGTGTTTCGTTATGGTGAATAAAAATAAGCTTTTTCATCACATACATAATGAATTCATTAAAGGAAAGTGTTTTAAATTGTTTATGCTGATGGCTTTGTGTTCATCTACTTAAACTTTTTTGCACGTTGCTTTTAAAAACTCTGAATATTTTAATGTTGATTGGCTCGGTATGGGCTACAGTTATAGTTAAGGGATAAAGTGAAGGAAATATTTCCCAAAGAACAGAAACTCTGTCCTTGACCCATGATAAACCCATAGCTGATGTCAGGATTAAGCTATCAGAAATCAAATCCCAGTTTTGAGGATCTGGAGCCTACCTTCTAGGAAGCCAGTGACCAAGCAAAATAAATGGTTTAAATTAAAAAGAGAAATTTAAAAATTATCAGTTATGGATGAACCCTCTTATCCTTTGTTTCATCTCCCCCACCTACTTTATTGTATGTATTTTCACAGTTTTGTTGATGTTTTTTTATTGATGGTTTAGGATGTTTGGGATGGGGAATTGTGAAGCCAACAATTAAAATTTCTTTCTGGATTTCACAACCAAAAACATTTATGGATGCTCAATGTAACAGTTTTCTCTTCTGTATTTTCATACAAAGTGGCCAATCATCAGGCACTCTAATTATTAAGTTTACTACTGCACAGGGGTGGAACAAGCATTTATTTTGCAGTAAAATGTGCTTTTGAACATGTATTAAAACCCCTTAGCTAGTATGATATTTGGTCCTACTGTCTTTTATTTTTTTTTTTTTATTTTTTTTTTAAACGTTTATTTATTTTTTTGGGACAGAGAGAGACAGAGCACGAACGGGGGAGGGGCAGAGAGAGAGGGAGACACAGAATCAGAAACAGGCTCCAGGCTCTGAGCCATCAGCCCAGAGCCTGACACGGGGCTCGAACTCACGGACCGCGAGATGGTGACCTGGCTGAAGTCGGACGCTTAACCAACTGCGCCACCCAGGCGCCCCGGTCCTACTGTCTTTTAAAAGAGACTCTGCCATTAACTACCCATGGGTCAACCACCAAGTTGAGGACTTTAGTAGGAATCGTTAGTAGGAATTAAAATGTAAATAAGAAAATCTTTTTTAAAATGTTTTTTTTTAATTTATTTTGAGAGAGAGTTAGAGGTGGGAGAGAGGGACAGAGAGAGAGAGGGAGACAGAATCTGAAGCACGCTCCAGGCTCCAAGCTGTCAGCACAGAGCCCCATTGGGCTTGAATTCACGAATTGTGAGATTGTGACCTGAGCCGAAGTAGGCCACTTAACCAACTGAGCAACCTAGGAGCCCCAAGAACATCTTTCTTGTATAAACTAGCATTCATAAAAATGGATTTATTTCTGAAAATGAATTCTAAAGTCACAATCTCTATAAATATTCAGACCCCCCCCCATGGATACTTAATATCACCAACATCGGAGAGTACCCATAGCATACAGTCTCTGAGGTCCCTCAGAGGTTAAGTCCTGATGTGACAGAATGGTGCTTTTCAAGTATTGATGTACATCTGAATCACCAGAAAACTTGTTGAAATGTAGATTTGGATTCAGCTGGTGTGTGGTGGGGATGCGGATGCTGCACGTCTGACTTCCACGCTTTATGTAACACGGGAATAAAGGCATTAATTACAGTTTGGCTGTCCTAATGGAAAGAAGCAGATGAATAATCCAAAATCCATTCATAAGTGACTTTAGAATATTCCTTTGTGCTTATCTGGTAATGAGTTTATATTGCATTTTAAAAATTTAGAACACTTTAATTGAAACTTTCTAAGGAACAATTACAAAGATTTGGGAAACCCTAGAATGTGGCAATGACTCCCTAATATGTTCCTCCTGATTTTTTTTCTTTTTGAGAGAAAAGTTAATCAGTTTACATGCTGCTTCTTGATAATGTAGAGTTGCTTTATTTTTCTCTAGGAGTCTTATCTGTCTGGTTGCTTTTTAGTATACATTTAAATTTCTGTCTTAGGGAAATGTGTGTTGGATTCTTTGTACTTTATAAGCTTTCTTATTGAAGTAATGTTAAAGATGATAGATGGACTCCCAAGGCAACATAGAAAAATTATTTTGTCTAGGTGATATTGAACTATATAAAGCAGGTTCCAGGCTGGGAGAATAGGGAGTTTTGTAGAAGAGGAGCAGGAGGATGAAGAAGAGGAAGAAAACAAAAGGTTGCTACTCTCCTGGGTACAAAGCCATACTTCGATGAAATTTTTAAATGGCAAAGTACACCTTTGACACTGGGCCATTGTCAAATATTCAGCTGTCTTTCCATTTTAGCCCTTTCCTTATGATACCCCATGTTCCATTAATTCAAATTACCTAAGCCCTTATCAGAATGAGTGATGCCCAGGGCCCCATGTAGAGTGCATGGATTGTGCTGTGCACACCTTCAGAGGACAACATTTCCTGGAATTGAGCATGAGGCATGGAATCACCTTAAGAAACTTGCCTGAAGGCAAATTCCTATGCCTATTTCAAACCTGCTGATTTAGGGTCTCTGGGGTGGGGCCCCACACTGTGCATTTCTCTCAAATTCTAGAATGTGATATTACATATGGTATAGTCTGAAGACCACCAGCCTACATTTGCCATGTCATATATGTCTGCTGTATTGCACATAATTGTTATTTTGCTGCCCCACAAATTTAACGTCGAATTTCTCTAACATAGCTTGGTACTGGTAAAGAGATAGATGTATAATATTCTCCAAAAATTGGGATTTTAAAAGAACATTATTAACTGAAATAAAACTCTATTGGCAGAATTTTAGCCATTATGAGAGAGAGAAAGGGTTTCTAAGATAAGTATAGTTAGGAAGGAAAGAGATATGTTGGGCATAGGTACAACCACATGGACAGGATTTAAAAAAAAAATTTTTTTAACGTGTATTCATTGTTGGGAGACAAGAGTGAGCAGGAGAGGGGTAGAGAGAGAGGGAGACACAGTATATGAAGCAGGCTGCAGGCTCTGAGCTGTCAGTACAGATCCCGATGCTGGGCTCAAACCCACAAACCCTGAGATCATGACCTGAGCTCAAGTTGGGGGGCTTAACTGACTGAGCCACCCAGGCACCCCCACATGGACAGGATTTTTATAACTGAGATTCTCCACTCAAGTAAAATCTTCAAAGATCTTATTTTCTTGTGGGAAAAGAAAATTTGATGTTTCTTTTGAGAAAAGTTCCCCTCTTCCTTATGAACCTAAAGATTCCCAAATAGTTACAAGCCCTCCCATCCACACACCATCATGTATAGTTATCTTTGTAGTGATGAGGCAGGTTCTGTAGGTGATAGAAATTTGGGGCAGAAACTGCCATTTTTGTGTGTGGATAATTTGTAAATCGTGATGGTACATGAGCTTTGTGGTTTCATGATATTTTCTAGATTACTAAAACAAGGTCAGGGAGGAAGTAGCAATTACCTTGTTCCACAAATATCCACTTCTGAGTCTTTCGCATGGAACCAGTCAACAAAATAGTTGATGAAATTAAGAAGATAATCTGGCTAATTAATTACAGCCTCCCTTTCTCTTTTCTTTTCTTTTCTTTTCTTTTCTTTTCTTTCTTTCTTTCTTTCTTTCTTTCTTTCTTTCTTTCTTTCTTT
>NW_024412397.1:44287729-44373091 GCF_014898765.1 Herpailurus yagouaroundi | reverse complement strand
TTTCTTTCTTTCTTTCTTTCTTTCTTTCTTTCTTTCTTTCTTTCTTTCTTTCTTTCTTCTTCTTCTTTCTGGTTAGAGGAAGGCTGTCTGTTGGTAGGAGTTTAGATTTACTATGTAAAATATGCTCACAATTAATTGAGGGTGATTTATGGTTACAACCCTAAATGGAGAGAGAACAGGTCTGAGGTTGAGATGAAAAATCACACACCTTAAACGTCTAACTTTGATTCTTGCATCCACACAGATACTCCTTTTAGTCTGTATTTATTTCCTTTTCCCACTCTTCATCTGTTAAATGGTGAAGTAATAACTACCATGCAGCAATGTTCCTTGGGAGTAATCAGTGTTTTTCCCAAGATGAAAAATAATTTGTATGTGGAATGAATGGTATTATTTTAATTTTAACCACATGCTGTGCATAAAATATGTCATTAGGCAGAAAGTTTTGTTTCGTTTTGTTTTTAAACTCAGAAGTGGAAAATGGTGAGAGACAATGAAAATGCACTACTTTACAGACACGGTGAGATTCGAAATTGAATATCTACTATAGTAAAACTCACACATTTAAAAAATAACATGAGGTTTAGGTGTTTGTTTTTATGAGATCGGATCTTGCTGGTTGTTGGGCATGGAGGATGAGGACCACTGAGATCAGTGATGGTAAACTCTTCAGAACTCTTCTATGAATAGAAGGGACTCTGGAGGGGGAAGAAAAAACAATGTGAAGATAAAAGAGCTCAGTTCCTTCCTAATGTTCTTGTCAAGTTTATAGGGGTCCCAGTCCTCCAGCTAACTCATATTTGATGATATGTTGTGGTCTCACTGTTAGATAAGGCTCAGAATTCGTGGAGAGAAGAGGTCAATGCCCTCAACCTTCTAGACCTAATACGCGATGTCGTTTAAAATTGAGAGTGATCTCTTAGGGAAAAACTGTAATAAAGGCAATACCTGCTTCAAAATCTTTTTGAAATAAACTCCAGTGGCTTTGGGGATAATTGGGAGATTAGATTTAGGGGAGAAAAGTTGGCTAAAAATAAGTCAATGATTTGATTAGCTGTGGGCTGTACAATATATGTGGATATTTAAATTAAAATTAAATAAAATTAAATAAAATTTAAAATACAGTCCTCTGTATGCCAGTCATTCTGGCATATTTCAAGTGCTCAACAGTCACCAGAGGCTAATGGCTAGTGTATCAAATGTATTGATATAGAACATGTCCATCATTGCATAACATTCTATTGGCCAGCCCTGAACTCAATCTTATGGGCAGAATATCCCATAATGAAAGGCCTTTCTGTACCCTAAATGGGTCACAAGTGTGACCTGGTGCCCATACTTTCTTTTCAACATCATGTTGAATCTGTATCTACAGATTCCCCACTGATCACTTATCTTTTTATCACCTTGAAAGAAACAGAGTGAAACCCAGCAGATACTTTTGATTGAATAGAATACATAGTTGGAATTTTTACTGAGATAGGGATACCATGTTTTTCATTGACTGGTATATTGAAATATAATCACACATGCTCCAGGAATCCTCATGATCAACAATAAGAATCTTTATTTGAAAGGGGCATCCCAAACACTAGCCTGCTTGTAGTAATAGGGGCTCCTCTAATCAATCCAGCAGTCATGCAGGCAGTGAGCAAGCAAACAGCTATTAGTTTAACAATGTTTGAGCACAATGGGGATGGAAGACTCTTTAAAGGTGTTCATATGAGTGTGAGGGCCACTTATCTGTAGTAGAAAAAGATATGGACTTGGGATCCAGATAAACTCAAGTATATATTCTAGTGCTTTAACTTTGGAAAGGAAAAGAATATCTGCCCAAAGCTTCAGGCTCCTCTGTGGTGTGGCCTCCTTTTGAAGGGGACCAGGTGAAATTTGGGGATAGACATGCCAGAGGCCAGATCTTGTGGGGGAAGGTAGAAGCAGAGGGTGAGTGACAACAGATTTTGACAGATTTACTTATTTTTTTTTTCCAAACACAGAAATTCTTTTTTGAAATAAAAAGGCACTAGGATACAGCACTAGGTAACAGCACTAAGATACAGGATCTGACCTGTAATCAAAGATATTTTTATCTTTTCTATTTATAGGAACACTAAAAGGCAGTCTTTCCACTGGCTACAGTTCTTTGTATTTCTCAGCCTTCTAGTTGACTGAAAAAACAACCAATCAACTGACTTTACAACTTCAGATCAAATGAGAGGAAGACAATGGCATTCAATCAAAGAATGAGGTGCCTAAATCAGATAGTTGTTTGTTTGGGGAAAAGGAGATGCCGCATGGAATTGTCACCATTTTGGCAAATGTAAAAGAAAAACAAGCAAACAAAAATTGGAAGTTATAAACAGATTTGTTAACCAGAAGAAAAGATAAATAATACATACATAATAAATATATACATATTTCTTTGTAGCTTTCATCACTAGAAATTTTTGAACTCAATTAAATTTTATAAAATATTATAGGAAAGAGATGACATAAGATAACAGAGATGAAAAAATATGTGTGCCAAGACATATAAGGTAATATAAAAGTTGTTAGGTACAGTAAATAAAAATGTTATAAATTTTTTAAAATAGAAATAAATTTTTATCTGTTGTAGACAAAGAACAGGCCTGACATAGCAGAAGATCAAGAATTACAAAAAAGATTAAATTAAGAAGTTGTCTAGAATGCAGAGGAAAAGAAAAAGAGGTAAAAACAAATTAATGGAAAGATGATAAATATAAAAGACGAACAGAAAAATATTGAAAACTTGCTGTTTTTCTGAAGAAAAATTAGAATAAATGATCTACAAGAAATATGCAAAAGGATTATGAGAGAAAACATTCCAAACTAAAGAGTAAACTTACTCTGTAAACTCAAATGGCCCATGATTTGTCAAATGTTACTAAAAGAAATGGAATATAAACACATTCTGATAAAAGCCCGGATACTTAACAATGAAAAAGAAACCCACACATATCTAGGATACAGAAATACATTAAATAAAATAAGGAGAAAACATCTGGATTTCAAACTTTTTCCACAACTTTGAAGAGAAAGCAATAGCAGGACTTTCTAGCAGGTCTTTGCAATGTGGCATTGCAGAGGAAATGAAGTGTTGCATGGCAAATGCTCAGGGCTGTTTGCAGCCGGGTGACTAGTGTGGAGTTCCAAGACCAGGGTGTTTGTTCAACCGCCCACAGGGCTGGGTGATTCCAACCCTTGTCATCATTCCTGTAACCCATTCTTGGCACACTGGGTTAAAGGTCTTTTGTAAGGGGTTTTAACAAGGGGAAAGGTTGTGATGGTTTCCATTTACATGGGGAAAAGGAAATAGAGACTAAAATGCTGGCCTTCATTCCATTCTGAAAGCAAACCATTATCAAAAACTTAAAAGTGGTACTCATTACTTCAGTGGAATAAGTGTTTTAACAATGAATTTGAAAGTGGTGCTAAGAAAAGTAATGGAAAAATGCAAAAGTGTTATAAATAATTATAATAATAAGTAGCTTGAAATGATAAGCAAGGTTTCAATAGAGATTACAACAAAAAATGAAAATATGGAAGAGTAGAAGTGGAATAAAATATTGGGTAGTTTTCTCATTCTACATAGAAGCAGTCAGGATATGTTCTTAAATGATAGATATTCATAAGTAGAGACACCAGGTTTCAATATCTTAATTTTTTTTTACTGTTTATTTATTTTTGAGAGAGAGACAGAGCATGAGTTGGGGAGGGGCAGAGAGAGAGGGAGACAGAATCCAAAGCAGGCCCCAGGCTCGGAGCTGTCAGCACAGAGCCCGACACGGGGCTCGAACTCACTAACTGTGAGATCATGACCTAAGTCGAAGTTGGACGCTCAACCGACTGAGCCCCCCAGGCACCCGAGGTTTCAATATTTTAAAAAATACAAAATTTAACAGTTATAAAACGAAAACAGTATACTTATTTTCAAATTGCAAGGGCAAAATTAAATAAAGTAAAATGTAAGGGAAGTACAATAAATAAAAAGCATAAAACTAGATTAAAGAAGACCAGACATATTAATTATGAAAATAAATTTTCTAATAATAGGCAACTCTCAGACTGTATGTAAATATCAAAACACAGATGGCATGGCAAGCAATTTTGCTATTAAAAAGCTCAAAATCTATTTAGAAGAAAGATAAAGGTTTAAACAACATATCATATGAATTAAATTCAGAGATATATATACATTTGAAAATAACAAAAACTTAAAAAATAAATTAACATATGAATTAAAATGGTAGGAAAATAATAGAATAAAGCTGAAGAAAATAGAATGAAGAAATTAATAAAAAAGGCAGCAAATCATGAATTAGTTCTGAACCATACAATGAAAATGGATTCTTTAAAAAAGACCAATAAAATAGATGCAACTCTGGCAAGTCTGATCTAACTAAATATTTATTTATTTAAAATTAGAAATTAAGAGACGATTTATTAATATTGAAGTGATCAAAACATTGAATAAAAATAATGGGAAAATTGTGTGGCAACAAATGGAAAAATCTAGTAAAAATGGATCTTTTTGTAGGAACTATACACAAGAATTGAAAATATAATGTGTAAATAATAAAAATACCAGGGGAAGGTAATGCAATCATAAAAAAAAAAATAGCAGGACATAGACGTTCTTCATTTAAAAAAAAAAAGCACACATCCCCATCAGTTGGTTGGTTGAGTGTCCAACTCTTTGTTTTCAGCTCAGGTCATGATCCCAGCATCGTGAGATTGAGGCTTGCTTCTGGTTTCGCATTGAGGATGGAGCCTACTTAAGATTCCCTCTCCCTCACTTGAGCATGTGCTCTCTCTAAAATTAAAAAAAAAAAAAAAAAAAAATCAAAAGGAAAAACATAAAGACTTAAACATAAAGAATTAAATAGAAAAATGGACAACGGATATGAACAGGCAATTTATTGTTGAAGATATTCAAGTGACTGATAAACATGAAAGTTATTACAGTTGGTAATGCAAATTAAAATAACAAAGATACTTTTCTTCCATAAGATTGACAAAATTTGAAGTAAATGAGGACTATATTTGGCCAGTATGTAAGCAAAAACTTTATAGGATATAAATTGATAAAACCTTTGAAAATGGAAAGCAATGTTACATGAACCTATTATTGGATTATTTATGTATGTATGTGCATGTATTTTTATATATGCATGGACACACATGTATAATGTGTGTTTGGCTGTATATGCATGTAACTATACATGTGTATATATAGGTCTCATATAACATAGGCATACATGTACTTATGTATATATATTTTACATATACATGAACTTTTGGAAAGTTAAATTTCCTACTCTGAGTCTGGTTTGCTCTGAGGAAAGGATAGGGTCTGGAGTGATGGTAAATGAAGCTTTCATGTTATCTAGGTTTTTCTGATTTGGTTTGTTGTGTTTTTAACAAGGATGGATATAATTTATTACTTGATTAAATAGATACATAAGTTCTTGTAAAAGAATGAGTGGAGGTGATTTGTAGTCAGAGGTCACAGAGACATCATTTCAGCGTTATCCTGATGGATATTTTAGTTATGAAACAGGTTAACTATTCTATATTGATTAAAATAAATTGGTTAGCATAATAACAGAAATATTAAGTTTGTCCCATGAGGACTTAAAAGAGCCTGAGGGCTGTGGAGCATTTCCCCAAGTCATTAAAACTTTTTGTACATTGAATTTAAAATTACTACTTAAGTGTTAGGTAACATTTCCTCATCATTCAATTTTAAGTTTCTTACAATTTGCTTTTTAAAATACTCCAGCCATGGTTGTTTTTGTGTGTACATTTTTTATACCATCTACTTATTTTTTTAGCTTGGAGGACTGTAGCCTATAGCATTTTTATACCTCTTGGTACCTATTGCCAAATAGGTTTCTAGCAAGATTGTGACAATTTTCCATTTTGTCAGCAGTATAAAACACTATGCATTTCATCCCCAATTATGAGGAAAACAGAAACAGCAACGACCAAATTTTTAACTTACTACATCTTGTATATTTCTAAATTTTTAAAGATTTTGAAATTGTTTGAACCCTAAAAATAAGAGCCTTTTCTCACATAATCTTTATGCATTAGCTCACCTAATAAATTTAACATTATTTCTTTGGGGTACTGTACATTCTCTTTTTGCCCTTCTGCATTTGTTCTCAGTGTTTTATCCTGCTCTGTGTGGTGGGAAGCACTCCCTAGAAAGGGCATAGTTGAACTCATTTTCTCTCCGGCTCTCCTTTGTGGAGGAGAGGACATTTGAAGGGCAGGAGAGTGAAGCTGGGGTGTTTCCTCCCCTGGTTTTTCCTGCTGGGCTGCCGGCTGTGTTTCCCTACTTAAGACTGTAGCTCTTACAGGGTGGCTGTGTCAGATGGTTATGCATCTCCTTAGATTCCAGCATATCCACGTCATGTCCTCTCTGGGCCCTTAGTAGCCTAATGGTGACAACTGTTCCCTCTCTTCCTAGTCCGGGGGTGCATCACCCATTCTTGGTTTCATCTTTCATTTTGCCCACACTTTTGTAAATCCGTCTCTTCACTAGATCCTGTATCCTCCATGTGATTGTCACCAACTCAATATGCAGTTAGATTTATTTGCTTAAATGTATTTGTAGCTTTTATGATTGTCTTTTTGTCTGTTATCTAATTTATATTGTTGTTAAATACATGAAACGTGTGCTTCCAAAATTAATACTATCTGTGAAGTCATTTTCAGTGGTGTCTACCTTGCCTCTGTATCTTCTCCACTGGGTTCCCTGCTTTTCTCTGTAGATTATTTATTTTTATTACATTTTTTGTTTGTTTCTTCTTCTAGTGATTTTCCCCCCAGTTTTTTGATCACCATTTATTAAAAGTCTGCCTTTTGGGGGCACCTGGGTGGCTCAGTCAATTAAGTGTCTGACTCTTGGTTTTAGCTCAGGTTATGATCTCACAGTTCATGGGTTCGAGTCCCACATTGCCCGCTCCCCCTCTCGGCCCCTTCCCCGCTCTCTCAAAATAAATAAATAAACTTAAAAAAACAAATAAATAAAAGTCAACCTTTCTGTATATTTCTGTATGTACTTGGGTCTGTTTGGGATGTTCTATTCTTTTTCCACTGGTTCATGTGCTTTTACATTTTTAAATCATAAAAACATAGTAATATGGCTTAATATATTAATATATAAGGCAAGCTCCCTTATATTATGATATTTTTTCAATTATTTTCTAGATATTCTTGCTTATTTTTTTCCATATTAATTTTAAATTCAAATTGTCTGTTTCTGGAAAAACACCTAATTGATGGTTGTAATAGTTTAGAGGTATGGCCACCAATTATTTGATAGTCCTCCCTTCAAAAGCTAGAACTTAATTCTTCTTTCTTTGAGTATAGTCTGGGCTTAATGATTCAATTCCAATGAAGAAAATATGGCAAAAAGTGATGGGATATCCCAGCAGATTCTGCTGCTGGCTGGGCTACACGTTCAGACAGGCCAGGGCTTTGCAGTTGGGCCGGGCAGTAGGCAGTACTATATATATGATCAGGTGGGGCGGCAGACTGTGTCCTGAAGTTAAATAGGGTCACAAGCTCTGTGGTGAGCTGCTTGCTAGCTGTGTTCCACTTTTGGGTGAAGTTGCTCTCTGGGTTCCTTGATGGGGTCCAAACGCTCACTATGCTCCACAATTGGGCAGGGTCATTGGCTGGGCTCCCTGCCTGGGTGAATCTGTAGGCTGTGCTTGGCAATCAGGCAAGGCCATAACGCTGGGCTCTCAGCCTGCCCTGGGGTCACTATTTAGGCTCCCTGATGCAATGGGGCTGTAAGGTATGCTCAGCAGTTGAGTAGATTTGCTGGCTTTGCTCCTGGCCTGAGTGGGGCTATACGGTGGCCTCTGTGGCTGCCCAGGTTCTCCAGCCAGACTTCCTGATCGGGCAGCACTCGTGGCCACACCCAACAGTTTTTTTGAAAATTCTTTTGACTCTCTGTTTAAGGGTGGCTGGGTGGCTCTGTCGGTTGGGGGTCCAACTTCAGCTCAGGTGATGACCTCATGGTTTGTGAGTTGAACCTCCATGTTGGGCTCTGTGCTGACAGCTCAAAGCCTGGAGCCTGCTTCAGATTCTGTGGTTCCCTCTCTCTCTGCCCCTTCCCTACTCTCTCTTTATGTCTCTCTCTCTCAGAAATAAATAAACATTTAAAAAAATTCTGCTTAAATTTTTATAAATTTTCTTTTTATACTGCACTGGCTTCTGTATACTCACTCATATTCCTTCTATTTCAGTTTTTATTCATGAATTTTTTTTCTATTTTTTCTTGAGATTTGGTATCCTATTCTCTTGATATATAGTCATACAATTTCTAGGCTTTCTATTAAGACTTGTGCTATTTTCAAAGCTGTGGTTGTGTTCTTAATTTTCTTGACATTTTCCAGCTCATTTTCACTTCTTTTATTGACAGATTTTCCTAGTGTGTATACCCTGTGGTTATTGAAATATCAGTAGGTTCATTTTCATCATTTTTCTTGTCAATAACTTTTTTTTCAGAGAGAGAGAAAGATAGAAAGAGCACACATGCACATGCACAAGCTGGGGAGGGGCAGAGTGAGAGAGAGAGAGAGAGAGAGAGAGAATCCCAAGCCGGCTCCACACTCAGCATGGAGCCTGGTGCAGCGCTCAATCCCACAACCCTAGGATCATGACCTGAGCCAAAATCAAGGGCCACCCAGTCACTTCTTGTCAATAACTTTATATGGTTTAGATCATATTGCTTTTCTCATCACTTCCCATATTCCAGTGTTGTAGATTTTCTTAGGCCATCAGGACTATGTTCCTACGGAGAGCTCCTTGGATTGAGAAGGTCCATTCTGTTATGTGAAATACTCAAGCTATGGCCTTTGTGTAGATACTTTTGTGTCTTTTATAGGTAAGTCTAGATTAGAAGTATTTTCTTTCTTTAAATGCATGCTTCAGCTCTCAACTGCATAGGCTTGCATTCCAAGGTAGTGATATCAGACTTATTCTCATTATTTTGCCTGTATACCACTTTCCAGGACTTAATTCCTTTGGGTGCCTCCAAAAGCACCCAAAGAGAAGTATCTGAAACTTCTCTCTCTCTTTTTATAACCAGTTTTCCTATTCTACTCACTCACCTAAGCATCTATTTCCAATAGTGCTCCTTAAGAGTAAAACTCTGTACTTCTAAAAATGAATATTTGCTGTGTACTTCTCAAGCACATACACTGACAAAGCTCTCTTCAATCTTCTCACGTTCATAAGCCATATTTGCTTTCTCTGAAACTTGTGTCCTGTAAGGACATTCAGGTTTTTCCCAAATCCTTAGTCTTGGCTTCCATAGGATTATCTTATTTTGGTTGTGATTATTTTGGATTAAATTTTGGTTTTCACGGGTTGATAAATGGGTATCACTCTTCCACTCATCAGTGATCTGAGCATATAGTTGTTCCTCTGTGTAGGGCACACAGCTGTTGATGGTTTAGACACACTAATGCCTGTTCTGAAGCCCATGGGGATACCTTATCCCTAGTTTTGTTGAGGATACTCTCTGTAGTTTTGTTTTGTTTTGTCTCATTAAATGTTCCTGATTTATTATTTAGGAGGATTTGGGGAGTTTTCAAAAAAGTTTTACTATTGTCACATTGCCAGTCATTTGGAAACTCCTACCCTACCATTCTTCCTTTTTTTCCTTCTGCTTGATGCTCCTTCCCCTAATAAATCTTTTGCACATCTAATCCGATCTTCTCAGTAAATCTGAATTAACACAATAATTTTCACTAACAGTTCATTTTTTCTCTTCAAGTCAACACAATGGTTAGGTCAACACAAATGTACCCCATGATGTACCTTTGATATGTAAATTGGTATTTGGCTTGGAGCCATTGTTATCTAGGTTACAGCTTACATTAAAGAATCATGGAGGAAAACCAGTGTAGAAAGATAACATCTGTGTCTAAATGATCCCTGAGGCCAGTATGCTATCTTTAGGGGAGATTTATCAACCTATGGAACAACATTTTCTTAAGTTGCAGTTGGGTGGCAGGCCTGTGCAGTTAGAAAAATCCCTTCAGTGACTTGGATGTGGCCCCAACTCTGCACTGGAAACCATTGACCCTCCCATTGCAGAGAGTGATCTGAGTTGCATCACCGGATGGCATCTGGCCCAGATGGACGAGTACCCCTTCTTCTCCAGAGGTAGTATTGTTGAGGTTATTCTATTTCAGGAAACAATTAAGGCAACTATTCAATAAAAGGAGAAAATTCGGTTTGTTTTGCTATTCAGAATGCACTTGTCTATATCCACATTTCTTCTGGTTAGCTTTCAGAAATTGAGCCACGTTACTGTTTGTACCTATAAAAAGAGGGAGAGGGTGGGAAATTGACATTTTTTTCTTCAAGATTTGTTGAAAATTCAAGTTAGTTGACATATAGTGGTTTCAATAGTAGAATTTAGTGATTCATCAGTTACGTATAACACCCAGTGCTCATCCCAACAAGTGCCCTTCTTAATGCCCACCAACCAGACATGTGACAAAATATGTGTTTATTTATTTAGTGTTTATTTATTTTTGAGAGAGAGAGTGTGCATGCAAGTGGGGGAGGTGCAGAGAGAGAGGGGGACAGAGGTTCTGGAGCTGGCCCAATGCTGACAGCAGCAAGCGCAATGTGGGGCTCAAACTCACAAACCTCAAGATCATGACCTGAGCCAAAGTCAGTTGCTTAAGCGACTGAACCACCCAGGCGTCCCTGACAAAATGTTTTGTTAAGCCTAGGGCACTTGGCAGGCTCAAAGGCTCCGACAATTAACAATCTCCACCTTCTACATTCAGTAGAGAGTCATCTTCTTTCTCCTCCCTCCGATTTTTATAACCTTCTTAATCAAATTGTAATTTATTGGTCATGCATTCTGTCACATAGCCTCTATTCAAAAACGTCTTTATCTGCTACTTTGTCTCAAGTTCTTTCCGCTTTCCCATTGCTTTTCAATAGGTTTCCCCTACTACTTGCTTCTGTTTGATTACTGCTATTTCTACTCTGTCATTTTTCTGCTGATGAAGTTAACCTTTTACTGCAAACAATGTGTCCCAGGGACAACCCATCCGCTCTTTTTGTTTCTTCACCAAGTGTTTTTATATTTTTCCTCCTAGCTTGTGAAACTGACAAGAATTTCTGTTTATGAATGAAATCCTACTTGGTTGCCTGACTTAAACTATTATAAAATTATGACTATAATTTGGACATCATGCATGAGAGGAATATCTGTATGTTCTATTTTGCACAAAGTCTAGATTACGATGCAAGGTTGTGGTAAGGAATGAGAGCTAATTTGGGAGACATTAAAATAACGCAGCCAAACTATGAAATTCTATTGTTGCTGGTGAAAACAGGTATTTCCTTCCTTTATGAACATGATGCTCTTTTTTTCTTTTAATACAGATAATAGAGATGATATTGCCTGCAGCAACCTCCTTCCCTCCCACTCCTTCAACATTTCAACATTCCGTGCTACTGTAGTAGATGACAAAGCCTGTTACTCAGCCAACAGAGGAAAGACAGAATTTCAAATTATGAATAGATCTGTTTTCTCCTAAATTTCTGCCTCTTCAGCATTTTAAAGATACTCATTCTTCCCGGTGCTCATATCTGGCATTAATCTTTAAAACACAAATCCTCTTGCTATAGTTTTCTTAAAGAAAAGTAGAGCGAATGACACATGAGATAATGCCCTAGATTGCTTTTCTGTGTCTCAAGAGCCAGCATGCCATTTGAATTTTGGCTGCAATATGGTAAAGTCTGCTTGCTTTCAATTATTCAAACCCATTTAAGTTTTTCGTGCCAAGTTGGATAGGTTTATATTTCTATTTTCCCCATTCTGAATGTGGCTCTTTGAATGAATTATAGCATCCCTAGGCTACTGCATGGGAAGGTAGCTTCTAAAGCCTTTAAGGAGTTCATATACTTCAAGGCAAGAAATCTCTCCTTGTTACTTACTAGATAACCTTTCCCTTTTGCCTCTTGGCTTGTGGTAGCTTGTGCTTGGTATTGTCACCCAATGATGCCATAGTCAGTAGATTTTCTTTTAGAATGAAGAGTATTACCTAAAGCAAACTCTTTTCCGAAGAAGGAATTTCATGGGTCACAACCAGCTAACTGACAAAGCAGAAACCAAAAAAAGAAAAAGAAAAAGACAAATCAGGAATTGATTAGCTAGCTGATTTAGACCTTGGCTGGCTGAATCTACCTCTAGTGCTGTTCCGTGTGTATTCACAGCACCAGCCAGTGCATGTGCTAGAGTCCACATTTGTTATTTATTTATTTTTACCCTAAAGCATTAGCACTGATTGCAACAATTGAGTGACTTGGTCGGCAGGGTGAACTGTGAAATAACAGTCTATGTCTGTCTGATCATGTGGATAATGCCGAATAGCACTAACCAGCTCCTGCCTGTGGCTATGTCAGCTGAGCTATCCAGAAACATTTTTTCTCTCATTGATTTTTGTTTTTTTAATTTCTATTAAACCAGGATTGGGGCCCAGCAGGTTTGGAATGATGCCAGCATCCTGTTGAGTCAGAAGAAAAGGCTGAGAATAGGAAGTATATTGACCCAATTTATTGGACAAAGTGCAATAGAGGTGACAGAACAAGCTACCGAGGTGTTTGCTCTGTGAAAGCTTTTTAGAGCAAGAGATTTGGGACAATGAACTACAAATGGAACTGGTGGTCAGGGTCAAAGGAAGCCCCTTTCAACTCCTTTTGATAGAACAACTCCTTCTGATTGTTAAGCAGAATGAAATCTTTGCATCCTGTTAATTTTTTATACTGTTAATTGCTAGTGCCTATGTGAAATAAGGGGATTTCCAGCTGTTGTCTTAGAATGAAATGACTTCAGGAAACAAAATTAATTGGAAACCAAATTAATTGGTGTATTCTTCCTTTGCGCACCTGATAGTTCCACAAAAAATTAAATGAAAAGCCTCAGAAAGGTTCTCTTGCTTGCAAAATATATTCAAATGTGCCTTAAAAGAGTATAACATATAAGATTGAAGCTACCCCATCTCCTTGTGAAGATCTTTGTAAATAAACACATTTCATGGTATAGATGTAGCTAAGAGTCTTGCCCTGTCTTCTGATGGATCCATTTTCATACCATCTACCCACACAGCTAATGTGTTACTTCAAGAATCCATACAGTCTTAATCTGGAAAAGCTTCAGTAAGAACATTTGGCCAGGTTTCTTCTACATATGCACAGGAAACTTTGAGAAAAGCATGGATATAAAACAAATTTGGGGAGAGTGTTAAATAAGAAAATAGTGATTATGGAAAGCCAGTATGTATTTACCAAGAACAAGTTATGACAACAACATCTAGTTTACTTTCTATTACAAATAATGGGGCAGATAAATTATATCCTATTTGGGAAGAATATTTGATCTAATGTTTGAAGATAGCTTTTTGAGCAAGAAGTACATAAGAATATTAAGAAAAATCTAGCTGGCTGAATTATCATAGCCTAATAGTGTCGATTAATAAGTTAATAAACTAGAGGAGACATGTGAGGGTATAAAATTCAGAACTCTTCTTGTTCTAACCTAGTTAGATATTTTAGTGAGAGGTTCAATGCTTATTAAATTTTCAGGTGATTTGAAGTTAAAATGTTAGATTAAAATTAGTAGTTTTAAAATGATTTCTACAAGGAAATCGATTGAAATTAATACGATTAAATTAACAGAGATGATCTGAATTCCTACATTTAGGGAAAAAAAAATAATTGCATGAGGACAGGACTCAGGAGGCTTGGCATGGCAGTTGTAGTATGTGTGAAAAAGTCCCACGGGTTTTATCGAAACAGAAAATTAATATGTACTATCTGTGTGATGTGTCTGCCAGAAAGACCAATGCAAAGACAGAAGTGGGCAAAGAACAGGATTGAGGCAGGTGTCCACGTAGTACTCAACTACACACACGTGGAATATGGTGTCAAATGCCTTTTATCGCAAAGGGGCACAGATGATTTAGAAAGTATTCCAATGCATGCAAAATGAATTATGAGAATCCTAAGTCTTCACTACTTATTTGCTTTTTCAGTACTAATAGTGTTTCCTAGTATCTACCAATGCCAATCCCCACACTGTCTTCTTTTGTAAGCATTGCTTTATTTAATTGCCATCACACCCTATGACGTGTAGTTCTTATATTCATTATCATTTCACAGATGAGGAGACTGAGACCTGGAATGGTTAAATGACTTACTCAAAGCCACCAAACTACTAAGTGGCAAAGCTGGAGATTTTTTTCTGACCCCCACTGTCCCTTGCTTTAGCCACTGTGCAATGTAACAAAAAGAACGTTACTCACTTCCAAAATTACTTTAGAGTGAAATGTTGAGCTGTACATTCAAGGTTCATACACTCTGGCCCCAACCTACCTTTCCAAGATGATTCTTGCTACATTCTTGGATCCATACAGTGCTCTAGCCAAGCAAGAAAACTGTTCTGCTTTGTCTTAACTTCTGTTCTTTGATCTTACAAGTTGTTCAACCTGAAGTAGTCTCTTTCCTTGGCACTCCTGTACAACTCTACCTGAAATGTGATTTTCTTAAGGAGACTTCTTGACTCCTTAGAATAAATGGGATAATCTCTCCTCCAGAGTTCTTCAAAAACAAAACTTTTGCAACTAATAATACTCTTCTTCTAATATTCATTTCTGTGTATCTTTTAGTTCTAATAAATAGTATGCTCCTTGACAACAAAGGCTATGCCTTTGGAATCTTATCTCATAGGATTCCATTTAGGCTTATTTCTTACATATATTAGTGGTTCAATAAATATTTCTCAAATGAGAGAGAGATGATTGTGGTGGGTGGCTTAAGGAGGGAATACTCTCAAAACTGACTCACAAAAGAGTCAGTTGAATGAGATACCTATTGAAATACAGGTTGGCATTTAGTAAGTTGATCTGATACTGGAGAAGCATGGGGCAGGACATTATTCTAAAAACATTTGGTATTCCAAAGAATTGTCTTTTAATAGAATAAAATTTTATCTCATCTTGTCAATTATAACTGGACTTCCATTTGGAAGCAGTTTGAATCAGACTGGGGAAGTCTAGAATTGAGAGTGCAGGTGTCAGTTCTTGGGATTGTCCTTGTGTTAGAAAGTATAGGTTGGCAGATGTGGCGGGGCTGAAGAAAGTGACAGATTTCCAAGTACAAGCCTGATGAGATATGGATATAGACGTCAAATCTCAAACATGGTTACTAAACCAAGTGGCAAAGATGCCTTTTGCACATGACAAATAAGCTGCAAGTAGAATCCGAGATTTATGGTATCCAACCAGGCAAAGGATTTTCATATATTCACAGTATAACATAGGGAAAGAGCAAAGGTTTGGGAAACAGTAGTGTCCGGGTTTGATTCCTGTCTCTGCCACTTCCTAGCTGTGTGACCTTGGACACTTTACGTAATTTCCCTGAAGTTTATTTCCCTCACCTGTAAAATAAGAATAATAATTTGTACTAACTTTAGTACAATAAATAATAGGGTTATTCTAAAGACTAAACAAGTTGATGTCTATAAATTACTTAGAATAGTACCTGTGTAGAATTAAGAGCTACATAACCATTAACTATTATTTATCTGTAGGTGGTTTGAGGGGCAGAGTTTTGGTAGCAAGGCATTAATGTCACATCCAGGTTAAAAATATTTGTAGCCACTTTTTAAAATACATTTTGGCTTGGTTGGTGAATAACAATGTAACCTCAAACCAGTCACCAAAACTCTGTTGCTCAGTTTTTTTCACCTGTAAAACAGACATAGAAACTTCCATATCAGCCTTAGCATTTTCTTAAGAATTGAAAAAGATAATGCTTGAAGACTTCTTTTGTAATCTAAACAATGCTGTCAAAATGTAAAAGGTTTAATCATTCAATATTCAGCTATTGAGCCCCACATGTGAGTCTAGACTGCTTGTAGAGAGAGAAGGAAAAGCATCTGATGATCCTAGGGTAGGTTGTGGGGCATTGTCCTGGTGGTCTCCCCAGGCAGTCTATAGTAGCCTGGCCCTGAGTTAGCCTTCCCCCTTCTACATGTTGTCAACTTATATATAATGCATTCTCAAAGCTCTTGAGACTAACTTACAAAAGCAGAATGCCAATTATTACTTCACAATAAGAAAAACAACTGTCAGGCAGCAAACAGACATGCCTGTTACGTTTATCCTCGTCAGCAGAACTGCATAGGAAGCTAAGCTACAGTTAGGTTTTGGAGTGATTCTGGAACTTGAATCACAGGAAATATAAGATTTGAATGTTGACTTAATGCAGTGAAGATACCTGGATTTATCCCTCTCCACAATAGCATCAGCACTGCAAAGGAGCTACAACTCTTGAAAATTTCAGCTAAGGCTGCCTCTTCCCAGGGGGTGTTCTTGAATTAATGCTTACAATGTTTGCCTCAGTGAATCCTTGTTTTTGCTGACATGGCTGACTAGTCTTTTCCTCTGAAGGATGCTTAATAAGTCAGTTAATAGAAGATAAAAAAAAACCCGCTATCTGTTGTTAACATCTCCTTTCCCACTTGAACTTCAGGAAAGAGAAGCCAGCACTGTAGGACCAAAGGTAAATTGCCCTTATTCTGCTTCTCCTCCCCCAGGGGGAAAATTCATTTTGAGAAGAGTTAAACAAGGACAGTGTGAAAGGGAAAGGAGCGAGCAGGGTTAGTGCTTGGGGTGAAGGAGTTCTAAGAGTCCCCTGGGTGAATGATCAGGTGGCTGTGTTGGGTGTATGTTGGATACATGGGATGGGTTCCCCTCCAGCTTCCAAAGGCGATAATGAGCCTCTAAGGGTGTGACACAGAGATGCCAGTGGCCTGATCACTAATGGCTGAGACCCTGAGACTTCTGGTGACAGATATCTGTGCCTAGGACTAGCATGGGGACAGAAAGTTGCCCTTCAGGCTCAGACAGTATCAACACTGTCCTAGGTAGACTGCACAGAAGGGTATACCTGAATGTTTTGGTCCATATAAACCTCTGGGACTCTTGCATAACATTAGAGTGGTGGAAAGTTCCCCTCTCACCACAGCAAATGACTAATCATTAATTTTCAGTCAACTAGGCATATGCATGGAGGCTTAGAGTTGATTGATCTGATTTTGCAAACTAAACAGATAAATTTATTTTTATTTTATGATGATTTTAGACCTTAGTGTAGGAGGTAAGCATTTATCTTTTTTTTTTTTTTATTAATTTTTACACAAAAGGAAAATACCCAGTCCTGCCATTCAGAAAGCACTGTCTTCTGGGGAAGACATACAAGTAGATGTCATTGAGTCATGATGATACTCTTGCTAAATGTCATTATAGAAATTAAGTGTAGGGCGTATAGTAGAAGTTCCTATTCCAGAGCTGGTTAGGAAGGGGGAGGGAGCACATCAGTGAAGGCTCTCCCCACCCAAAGAAGAAGCCCTAACCCTAAATGAAGGCAGGGAGTAGGTGATAAATATGTCCCTAGATGAGGCTACATTTGACCTTTCTCAAAGAAGGAAGGGAAAATGACTTACTAGGAAAAGGAATTTGTGTGCAGAAATTCTATTGGTTTTGAGGCAATGCAAGCCATTTGTATCTAATTTGAATCAATGAAATCTCTGTAAATATGTATGAAAATGACATTGGTCATTCAGTGAATTGTTTATTAGAGTGATATTTTTTATTTTGTGTGGATTCATCCATATTCACTCATCAGGCAACAAGGTGGATAATATGGGATGACTGGTTGGATTATGGATGCTGTTTCTGATTAGGAAACTCGCCATAGTTACTTGACCCCTTTTAAGGCTTGAATCTAAAATATTGTTCTCTTAGCAAAGCACTAATATATGAGCCAATCAAACCAATATATATAGTTTATTTACCTGTTAGAATGTGGTGAAATAATTTCAGAATATAATTTATCTATTAGAATGTAGTGAGATAATTTTTTGTAATCATTATGTATTGATCCATTGCTTTATCTCCCTTTACTGTTGTATTGAAAGAGCTTATCTAGTCTAAAAATGTAAAACAGTGAAGTAATGCAGAACCTGGAAGTGAACTTGGAAGCTTCTGGGTTCTACTGTGGGACATTTCCCCTTATCTTATAATGTATTTTTAGATGGTTATTATTTTATGTCTTCAGTATTACCTTTTTTCTCAATTATTCAAATTTTATATCGCTGAGAAACCAAAGGTTTAAATAAAAGTTTGATGGGTAGGCATTAAAACTTGCAGAAATTGGTGAAGATCTACTTAGAAATAGTTGGGGGAGTGATACTGATCACAAGGGAACTGATGAGAAGGCAAAAGTGCAATATTTGATGAGGCCTTTGGCTATTTAGTTTGCTCCTAGATGATCAGATATATGAAAACTTTATGTTTAAAATTTGGTAAGAAAAGTGCAAGGATAAAGATAAAAGTGTGGCATATATCTGTGATATACTTAGACTAGTACAAGGTCCCGACAGAGCTAGGAAATACTTTAGAAGAATACTAAGGAAAAAAAAAAAAAAAGATGAATTCAAGATCTCTTTGGAACAAGAAGAGCTCTGTGTATATTTTTGTCTTCTTGGTCAAGAAGTCCATGGTTTTGCATCTCTGCCTGCATAAAAGCTGATTCCTGTTGCCAAGGCAGCTCCTGCACTCATCTCACCTAAAACCTAGTGTAGCGTTTTCTATGATTCGGTTTTGTTCTCCTCCTACGGATATTAAATTAATGAAAACATACCTCAAAGACAGACTGAATTCAGAGCGCTTCGGGATTTCAAATCTGAGAATTCTCTGCAATTAGTATATCAAGTATGATACACAGAAGTGACCATGGCGTGGCATGTGGAGCAGTGTGGACAAGAGGTGTGAGGAAGAAATAAGGGATGGGGAGAGTCCCCATCCCCAGCCATTCTCCCTGGGGTTTCTGTAATTATCCAGCCAGCCGGGAAGGAATGCTCACACAGCCTTATGTGAATATGTGAAGGTTTTTTTTATTTTGTTTGTTTTGTTTTGTTTTGTTTCTGTTTTTGTTTGTTTAGTATTTTTGCAAGCAATTCATTCCTATGAAGAGTAGACTATGTTTTAAAGTTAATCCAATAGAAATGGTGTCTTCCTTAAGGTAGTCTATGGTGCTTCCATCAGGAAGTTCTGTGTTCTTTATGGTATTTCCTTCAGAGTAGTCTAGAGTAATATGTATTAGGAAAAGCTGGATTAAGTAAAATTACATAAATTTGTGTGTGTGCATGTGTTAGCGATTTAAATATATTAATGGAAGCATTTTCCAAATGTGTTCTTCACAAAAACAGTGTCAAATATTTCCTATGACTAGAGTTCAGGGGATCCCACTTAGGGAAATACAAGTAAAGGTTCAATCTTCAAATTAAATTTCCAAATAACTTGGTAATATCTTAATATATAGTACATGTAATTAAGGAGAATTCAAAATATGCAAAATTTTACTTCATTTTAAAAAATTTTTATTTATTTTTGAGTGAGAGAGAGGGAGAGAGAGAGGGAGAGAGAGAGACTGAGAGTGTGCACGCACAAGCAGGGGGAGAGAATCTGAAGCAGGCTCTGCACTCTGCATCAGAGAACTCAATGTGGGGCTCGAACACATGAACCTTGAGATCATGACCTGAGCTGAAGGCAGATACTTAACCGACTGAGCCACACATTCAATTTTCAAACAAATGGCAGATATTGTATAAAACATGAAAATGAAAAATAAATGTAAAATGTTATTTCTTGAAACTATTGACTGAAATAATTTGGCTTTACTTTCAACCAGAAGTAGGAGAGAGTTGTTTATTGAGTTAAAAAAAGTATTTGAAGAAAATATGATCCCTTTTATTATATAGAGATATGTAAATTGCACAAAGAAACTAGTTTCTTTACTTGATTTGAATATCACATTTCATTCCTGCGAAGTCATTCCAGTGCCTGGTGTCTATTATAGATGAAATGCCACAGTGCCTTTCTGGTCTGGAGAATTTTAAGGAAAATAGCCTGTAACAGTGTTCCCAGTGTGATATTTCATAGAAATAGTTCTACAGTCTCAGGGAGACAGACATACACACGGCATACAAACAAACTGATATACACATGTACAAACTTACACTGACTTTGAAACACACGTATTTTGGTTTTTTTTTTTATAGGATTTTTTAAAGTTTATTTGTTTATTTTGAGAGAGAGCAAGAGAGCGTGTGCTTGAGTGAGGGAGGGACAGAGACAGATGGGGAGAGAGGATCCCACGCAAGCGTGGCACTGTAGCCCTACTCAGAGCTTATCTCACAAACCGTGAGATCATGACCTGAGCTAGAATCAAGAGTCAGATGCCTGACTGAGCCACCCAGGCTCCCTGAAACACACATATTGTAAAATTTACTACATAAATTGTATATTGTGCAGAATGGGGAAATTAAATTTCATTTAACTCTTCATTTTTGTTTTGTTTTGTTTTTGACTTTCTAAAATCCTAAGCCAACATTGTGGCATTATGGGAACATTGCATCATGGGAAGGACCTGAACAGGGTGGATGCTGTTTCTTGGTCACTGTTTTGGCCGTCAGAGTGAAGAATGACCATTTATATCCTTTTCAGAGTAATGCCTGAAATAGGAATTTTTTCATGTCTGGATATGCAATCCTTAGACTCTGATTTCAAATATTACTTACAATCTCATATGGTGTTGACAATAATGGAACAGTAAGTTACCTAATGTGTTATTATTTGATAGAGATTTAATTATTTTTACTCTTTATTTTTGGTAGTACTCTTTTAGGATCCTAAACAAATTTCTCTCTTTACCTTTTAGAAAATCCTTTATTATTTGTTGAGCATTGATCACTGTTTCTGGCTCTCCTGGAAGAAACGTCAACATTGCCCTGGTTTGTGGAGTGTTTGCTGGAAGCACCTTTGATAATGTCAGAAATGATGTCATTACTGTTCTGGGAGGAGTGTGTTTTCCACGAACTTGTGTTTCTTCTTCCATACAGCACTGATGATGGCAAAAAACAAGTATTTGTCAAAGGTAAGACTTTTTAAAACTAAAAATTTTGGGGCGCCTGGGTGGCGCAGTCGGTTAAGCGTCCGACTTCAGCCAGGTCACGATCTCGCGGTCCGTGAGTTCGAGCCCCGCGTCAGGCTCTGGGCTGATGGCTCAGAGCCTGGAGCCTGTTTCCGATTCTGTGTCTCCCTCTCTCTCTGCCCCTCCCCCGTTCATGCTCTGTCTCTCTCTGTCCCAAAAATAAATAAACATTGAAAAAAAAATAATTTAAAAAAAACTAAAAATTTTATGATAGTTGAACATACTTTGAAGAATCAGAAATTCTGAGATAGTCTCATTAAGGCAATTTCAACTTTGTTGAAAATCACATCGCTAAAGTAATTGGTAATGCCCTTTCAAAAAGAGAAATACAGTATGCACTCTGTAACATGATTCATCACTTTCCAGAGAAGGCAATAGAAATGTATAGTTGTTTTTTATTTTTTTGAGCATCTCATAATTGTAATTTACACATACAAATCCCACAGGCATATGTCACCAACAGATGGTATTTATTAAAAATCCACATGCATTCTTGGACGGTTTAAGTGTCATTCTGCCTGAAGGCAAAGAAATGGATTAGAAGACCTTTCAAGGTCATTCTGCTTAGAACTTTCAAGAGTACAATGCGGAACTGTCCCATTGTTTAAAATGTGTTTATTTTAAATATATGTACAAGTCAAGTACATTTGGTTGCAAGTGACACATATCTAACTTGAATCAGAGTAATAAAAAAAGTGCAATATATTGGCCACTTATGAAAGGGTTTGGTCAGCTTTGGCATTCGAAACAATCGGCTTCAAAGACTAGAATGCAGTAAAGTCTCCTTTTCCTCTTTCTTCTTTGCTTCTCTTTGTGGGTTGCTCATTCTGTCTTCAGCAGATAGACTTCTTCCACATAGTGGGGAACATGGGTCCAGAAACGGATGCGTCAGTCATCAAAGAGAAGTCTTTGCAACCAGCTCTGTTTAGAAACCCTGGGCAAGGGGCACTTGGGTGGTTCAGTTGGAGCCAACTTTGGCTCAGGTCATGATCTCACAGTTGTGAGTTTTGAGCCCTGTTTGGACACTCTGCCCTCAGTGTGGAGCCTGCTTCGGATCCTCTGTCTCCCTCTCTCTCTGCCCCTCCCGCCTCGTTCTCTCTCTCTCTCTCTCTCTCTCTCTCAAAAATAAACATTAAAAAGAAAAAAAAGAAGAAAGAGGGGTGCCTGGGTGGATCAGTCAGTAGGGCAGCCAACTTCTGCTCAGATCATGATCTCGCGGTTGGTGGGTTTGAGCCCCACGTCGGGCTCTGTGCTGACAGCTCAGAGCCTGGAGCCTGCTTCACATTCTGTCTCCCTGGCTCTCTGCCCCTCCCCCCACTCACACTCTGTGTCTGTCTCTCAAAAATAAAATAAATAAACGTTAAAAAAAATTAAGAAGAAAGAAAGAAACCATGGGCAAAATTTTAACTGGCACAACTTGAGCCCAGAAGCAATCACCATAAGCAGCAGTTGTAGTCTTATGATTGACTTCCTGGGACCATGGGCCTTTCACTGGCCATGACCATATTCACACTAGGATTGAGAAAGACAAAAAGAGATTCCTGGGATCCTGAGACTGTCCTACCCTAGTCTCCAAGTGAATGTTTTCACTATTACAAAATGGTCAAGAGACAGTTTCAGGAATATTATAATTAAGAATGAATATTTGTTTTTTTCCTAAGTGTCTATCAAGATCAGTATCTTCCTGTTGTGCCTATCTCTGATCCCAATTTTCCCCAGAAGTCCAAGCCCCTAAGGACATACATGGTTACCTTTATGTACCTCCATTTGGCTCTGGACACCCTCTAATCTGACATAATCTCATACAACACTCTGATTCCTATCCTTCCTCCCGTGAGTTCCTGGCTTCCTGACCTCACCACGTATGCACACATGCTTTCTGGAACTCAGGTTCTGTTATCAATAAAATGGTGTATGATCTTTAACTTCTGTAAACATTCCTTTTCCTTTTTGGTTTTACTGAAATCCGGCCATCACTTGAGGATGTCTGATTCCTCTGCAGCCTCTCAACTGTTCCTATTATGGCTGCTGTTTTATCTCTCTCCCACCCCATATGTAATGTAAGTGTTCTTTTCCTTTTATTACCATTCAAGTTTATTCAGCCCTTCATTCCCCTAACGCCTTAGCTATTTAAATTGGACTGCCCCACCTTGTTGTAGTATCTACCAACTGCCTGGTAACTGCCTTACTTATTGACAGTTTTAACATGATCCTTATATTTTTTTTCACCACCACTGTCTTACCTTTCTTTCGATGACTTTAGCATCATGTGATGACTGAACCCACACTCTGGATTTTCACACTGTTGAGTTTCTCACTTGCAGTGATCACTCCAACATCGGATATCCAAGCCTATGGAGGTACTCTACAGATTTTCATTCTGATACCTGCACCTGATTCTCTCTTGAAAGTAACCCACCATAAATTCAGCATTCCTTGTATTGCTAGCTCACCGGGTCTCGTGTCATCTGCTCTTGCAAATATTTAGCTCTTTAAGATTTTCCAACCATTTTGACTATTACCTTTGTGTTTGTTGTCATTAGTGCCCCTCTTGTCCTGAATATCTTTCCTTAGTTTAGAGTCTATGATTCACACAAAGTGTATCCCCTTCTCTCTAACATCAACTCCATTATCCGTCTCCCACCACTGCACTCGCAGGTGAAACCTCAGCCTCGTGAAACTCACCTCTCTGCCTACCCTGTGCTTGTTCTTGAGAAACTAAATGTTCTTGAAGAACAACACTCAAACATGCTGATGGGTTACCCTTAAATTTATGACAATATATCTCAAGTGAGTTTCAGGGGTCCCAGGCAATCTTGTCCTACTTTTCTGTCAATTTGTTGTTCCATCATCTAGAAGAACTATGTAATTTTTTTTTTCTCCTCAAAATCTGTTTACTCATCCTCAACTAATTATCTCATTTTGTTTTTCATGGAAAGAAAAAATTAAAAATAGTGACTTTATCTTGCTTCCATCAACTCAAATAACCAACTTGCATCTGCGTTGCCATATTCTGCACTACAGCTGCACATGCCGTCTTGTCTTCTGCTAATCGTGTCTGAAAGGTTTCTGCTTGTGCTCAGCGCTGTGTTGCACTGTTCAGATCCACCTTTCAGGACTAAAGGGCTTATTCCCCCAGACTGGGGTAACAGCCCAGCCTGCTCTTCCCCAACAAGACTGCCCTAGGAGTTTTCCCAGAGGTCCCAGGCTGAGACCTCTGTGGTGGTGGCATCAATGTTCAACTCTTCCCTAGTTCCAGTCCTACTTCCTTCAGCCCCTCACAGGTTTGACCCCAACGGCTCTCCCAAACAAAGTTCTTGCAGGAATATATCTGTCTAAATGTTTCACAGGGAATCTGGCTGAACAGAGGTGGTACCTGGAGTGGTCTGAGGGTCTGAATCTAAAATAAGACGTAATTGCCACCGACCAGTTGCAGTGAGTCCCAATGAGGACCCCAACATTTGTGGTAGGTAGAGCTCTTGTGGGAGGCTCTTGGCACACTGTGGTGGTGCAGTGGTTAAGCGTTTTCATTTAAGATGAACTGGGACAGTATACCCATAGAAAGAAATGCATCAGTAAGGCAATATCTCAGGTGCTTTAGAAGTTTGGGAGAGGTGGTAATTATGAAGCTTATGGAATTTGATTGTTGTTGCTGGGAGCAATTAATGTATTTGATAAATTAAATTAATGGCTAAGTGTGGAAGCCAGAGAACCTCTTGGGAAACATATGAAGAAAATTTAATTTCCTGCAGCTAGCAGGTAGAAAAAGCAGAGGACCAGGCCCAGGACCTAATTATAAGAGCTACAGAACTCCCAAGAAGGTTGCATTCTCAGCCCTGGCAAGTCTTATGCCACAGTCAGGGCTCTGGCTGGAACAAGTGGACTGCTGAAACTTTGGACAGAGACATCTGGATGGATGTACTTGAAAACACTGTAACTCAAGATTTTCATGAACCATCTGCACTTGCAGTTGTACTTTATGTCTTCTTGATTCCCATGTGCTTTGCCATGATGAAGGGCCTCTGCTTTGCAAAATGGTACATGTCCCCATCCCCACTCTTTGGATATAGCCCAACATCTCCTTCTGACCACCAGGTTAGTAACCAGAGTGAAGTTATAGCAGGACCTGTTTGGAGAGATGAAATGCTGAGCCTGCAAAGGGTAGAAAGATGCTGTACCAATAAAGAGTCGAAGGACCCAACCAAAATCTACTGAAGGAGTGTGGTGATAGGTATTTTTAGGACGGATCATGAGACTACTGGATCAAGAGGACCATTACAGAAGGCTGGAGAAGGAAGAGTTTGTTGATCTAGAAGCACTCTCCAATATGAAAATATTTAATTACCCAGCAAGGGCCCTGGAGCTAACATGTGGCTACTTTGGCTTTTGAAAGTTTGAAGAAAGTACTGGCACACTCTAAGTATGATGGAGATGCCAGAAGTGCTGCAGCAGACAGTGGAAGAAAGCTCAAAAGCTTAAATAACTAAGGCTGGATATCTCTCTCCAGATGGGAGAGTACAGCTTCTGCCAGTGTCGTAAGGGATGCACTAGTACCAGGGGCACCCGCGTCACCAAGAAAGTGAGTGGCAGTTGTGTTCTACAAGCCAAGGCTGAGAGTATGGGAGGCCCACTGATTGCAAAAAGAATTATGAGATCTCAAATCACAGAGGCCAAGTGACAGCTAGTAACTATCGGAGGCAAAGTGGGTTCCCTGAAAATAGATTTTAGGATGGAAAATTTAGGGTGGAAAGCATGTTTTTATGCCAGTTGCCTCTCTATTACTGTATTATAAGCTATTTGAGGGCAGAGAATTGCTTGCCTCCTTCACTTGTGTGTCATCAGTACAGAAAATATTGCTGGTCTTGCAAAAAGGACTTCCAATAAATATCTGGAAAAGAGGTTATTCTGAAAGGGTGGGTGTGGGGAATTATTAGCAACACCAATGCTGGAGACTTTGTGAGATTGTTAGCCACTCAAATTTGTAACTTTCATATGGCTTTAAAAATTTAGCAATAAAAGAAATTACTGTGGACCTTTAAAAAATAGAAGCAGACTTATAAATTATAACCTTTAATAAAGGCATCTGTTTCAGTGTTAACTTGTGAAACGCTTACTTGAATTAAGCTTTATGTAAGTTCTTTATTGAGAGGCATGGCATGGGTTAAGCACAGCCATCAGGAGTTAGTTTGTGACAGGGGAGGTTACGTGGTGATGATATTTTTTGTTCCGTTTACTAAAAGGAAGCCTTAAAAATTAGGAGAGAAAATGTTGAGATATCTGGATGAATTTCTTGGTGAAAAGTATAAGGAAATTTAAACCAGTGTTTCCCAAACTACGTTACTGAAAGCATGGATTTTGTCAGTGGTTAATGCATGTTCTGTGTTCAAAGTATTTACAATTGCATCTAAGTTTGGGAAATACTGCCCTAGGTTTCGTGTGTTGGGTATAAGTTAAAAGAGCACATATTAACTATTTGACCTTCAAAAGAGATGACAGCTGTTTGTATTTCTAATGGGTAGCATAATTTTTCACGACTCACGATTTGTTAAAGAATTAGGGAAAGGGAATCTAAGATTATGATTAAGAAGAACTAAGACTAAATATAAAACCAACTATTTGAACATAGAGTTTTTGGATTTCTTTATATTTTGTTTTAAATAATTTTTAATAGTTGAAGTGTTTCGTGTGTCTGATATTTCTCAGGTTCTGTTCTAGGCATTGTAGAAGATACAGAGATCAAGTTTTACATGGTTTATCTTCTGAAAGATATTACATTTTAATAAGTGGTTAGTAGCGGTTGTATATTTGTGTCAAAATTGTCAAGAAAAGCATCATTTATAACATCTGTTAGAATATGTACTCATTTATTCACATGACACAAAAGTCATTTGGGCAGTGGTAACCAGTAGTTTCATCACTGCTGCCCCCTTGATATCAGTTTGCTGAAAATTTGACATAGTTTTTAATACAAAAATAATCTTGTTTGTAATCTTTATTCGTGTCTATAAAGTGATCACAAATGGGGATGCCTGGGTGGCTCAGTCAGTTGAGCATCTAGCTCTTGGTTTTCGCTCGGGTCATGATCCCAAGATCATAGGATCCAGCCCCGCATGGGGCTCTGTGCTGGGCAAGCAGCCTGCTTTGGATTCTCTCTCTCTCTCTCTCTCTCTCTCTCTCTCTCTCTGCCCCTCTCCCTGCCTGTGCACTCTCTCTCTCTCTCTCTAAAGTAAAAAAAGAAAAAAAGAAAATGCTCATAAATGTCATTCAGGCCCTTTTAGCAAGGCAGAAAAGCAAATAAAAATCATCAAGTAATAGAATTTGCTTTCAGCAAGCTCAATCTCCTTCTTTGGTACTGTTTTACTCCCCCACAGACCCCCAAAATATACCTTGTCTCCCTCCCTTCACTCCTCAACAACTTGCTCAAATGATTTATTTCCATCATAGTATGCATTATAGAAAACAGTGTAAAATATTACACTGAAAATCTTGGAGATTTTCATTTTTAATGAATTAATGCTTTAAAAAGAATGGTGGAATTTTTATATAAATCAATAGATGAGGAAGATAAATGTAGAGAACACTAAGGATTGTATTCACAACCTAAAGTCAGGTCACGTAAGAACTTTCTTCAATGTGTAAGTCAATTCCAACCCTCATGGCAACTGTTCTATGTTCACATTGAATTGATTCTCATTCACTTGAGTCTTGGGATTGAGTGGATTTTGCTGTGGGCCCTGCCTCATAAAACAGGGATTCACCTTAAATTTCTCAGAGTAGAAAATTTTATAGGGTAGTGCTGCAGGAAACTAAGCAACTAGTAGCTAGGCAACCAGGAGGAATTGCAAGAAGAGAAAATTTAGAAAAGACCAAGCAGGTATTATCTATACAATATTTGGTATTAAGAGATTTAAAAGTATTATCCTTTGTTTGTTAGTAAAACTTTCTTGTGATACTCTGTGTCTCTCACGTACACTTTTATATGAAATTTATTTTATCAGATTATCTTCCATCAGGTCTTTTGATTGCCTAGGGCTTTTTTCCAGAATTCACTTAGCTGCTTGGTTCAGGCTACCTTGATAAGAACTGTAAATTATTATATTGTAAGCATTGTCAACCTAAGAGTGAAACATTGGACTTGATGGGACCATTAAGCATCTGCCACAGCCTCTTGGTTGACGATACTATTCACCCCTAGAGATGATACTTGGTCAGAGGCTGACAGCATATCCCGTACCCTGCTCATTGCAAGTTGACTTCATCTACAGAGTTAGGGAGAAGGGGGTCCAGGGTGCTTAGAGTCCAATACACTAGGAGGGACCATTTGCCCGAAAACAAGACATCCTACCTTTTAAGGCCACATGAGCTATATTCTAGTGTTTTTTGGGGGTCACTTTTGTTTGCTAGTATCATTAAACTAGTCCAAACTAAGGGGGATGAGACTATTGTCGTATCTCCAAATCTGAGGAGAGGAATAGAGCTAGGTGTTTGAAACAATCAAACATTTTTCTAATATCCTTGCTTTGTTATGTTGTTTGGTTTATTCTTCCCTTTCATTACAATTCCCTTTCTTCCACTCTTTTGGTCAATGGCACCAGCATCTGATAGCTCCCTTATTTTCCAGCATCTAAGTCAGGGACCCAAGGAGAGAATTCAGGTCCAAATTTCAAAATTTTCAGCCAAGTTCTCATATTGGCCCTCTGTAATAATGACTATGACCAGAGCATGAGGCCACAAAAAGTAGGAAGCTGTCATAGAAATCATGACATGCATGTGTATATATGTGAACCGAATTCCCCAAGGTGAATGTGAAGGGCACAAAATGATAGGTATCCACTGTGCCTTGCCACTTCACCATATTCTTTAGATAAAGAGGAGTCACCTCATTTCATTCTCTTTAAGAAAAGTAATAGCTCGGATATGTTATGTAAAGAATATAATAACCCTTGGGGCGCCTGGGTTGCTGAGTCAGTTAAGCGTCCGACTTCAGCTTGGGTTTCACGGTTTGTGAGTTTGAGCCCCGCATCGGGCTCTGTGCTGACAGCTTGGAGCCTGAAGCCTGCTTCGGATTCTGTGTCTCCCTCTTTCTGCTCCTCCCCCACTCACACTCTGTCTCTCTCCCTCTCTCAGAAGTAAATAAAGATTTAAAAATTTTTTTAAAAAAAGAATATAAGAACCTTACATGGGAATTCATTTTCATTTCCCTTATCACTTCAGAGTGACTCTTTCTCTGGAAAGAAAGATTGCCCATTTCACTAAATACAGTGACTAACAATGGGTGGCAATTGCAGCAAGCAGGGCAACCAAAAAAGCACATGTTGAGGCTACAGAAAGATGCAAGCCATTCATATTTATTTCTGCACTTAACAAACAACTTCTGTCATCCCTACAGTTAGTGATCAAGTTTCTGTTTCAGAGAAGACTGGACCACAAGGGAGAAGAGCAGTATGATAAACACAGAACATCCAAATAGTTTAGATATTAATCACATGATTGAAAATTTTCTCAGTTTTAGGTGAGAGGAACTGGAAGTTGTAATAGAAACCTTCAGTGAATTCCTTCTAGTTCATTTTGTATAAGTAGGCATAAAACTGGATATGGTTCTCAAAAGAGTGTGGGTTCAACTCTTCCTGAGACTTTATTTTGCAATATTTATAATGTCACAATTTAAGGAACTCAGTGTAGGCACTATTATATATTGATACCTAAACTAATTGAATATACCTAACAGACTGAATATAAAGCCCAGACTGAATATAAGTGAAATGGTGCCATTTGTGTAAATCTTGGAAGAATACTGTCCTTCAGAACTATGGCTTAAAGAAATTTATTTTTATCCAGGAATGGTACAGTCTAGATTACATTAGACAATTTTCCTGTTTGGTTGTGGAGAGTAGCTAGAGAAAATTTGCACACAGAGGAGTGATTTTGGGTAAGTTTTGAATGAAATGCCTCTCTAACCACAGCCATGTAGACCATTGTGATTTCAATTATATAAGGATGAGTGTGTAATCTCAAACAAAGATAATGATACATACTAGAAGTTTTCTTTAAACTCCTGTACTTTGCTAAAACTGGGTAGCATATAAAGGCCACTTGAGTATATTGAGGTTATGGACAAATAATAATTTGACTATGCTTTGATCTGTGTATTTCTTCACAGTGTGGTTTATTGGCAAAACGGACATACAAGCCTAAGAGCACAAGCCAACATAAACACAACACTCTAACATTGAAGGTTACTTATTGCCTCTAGTAGAGGATAAAAGTTATGTTTGAAGGAAAGCCAAATGTTTCCCACATAAATCTAGGGGACAGATGTCCAGATTCCACTCAAGTGATCAATATTCAAATAATGCCTCTCCAGCTCCTCTTTTTGGAAGGTCTGCCTAAAGTGCTTTCCCCACTGTTCACTTAGCTCTTCACCAAGATGAACCTATTTGTCATCCTTTTGAACACTAGAACGTATGAGAACACTTATGTAACAACAACAACAGCGACAGCAACAACACCACACTGGCCATATGTGGTCAAGGAGAAACAAACAGGGTATGCATAGATTAAAAAAAAATAATAATCACATCAATTTAATCTTAATTCCATTTCATTCTTCTCTTTCTGCAAGCTATGCGTTAATTTCTCCCCCAATGCCTATCTATGCTTTTATTATCAGAGCAAAGGCTATCTTGTTTGAAGCTTTTATAATATATTTTGGTTCCTATGACTCTGGGTCAAATCTGCTTTTAGAGAATGTAGCTAAAAAGCTAACAATGTGCCAACTCTCAATTACTTATGTTCCTGAAGATGAGATATTCTTTGTGGCTTTAAAGTTGGATGCAAACTTTTCCTCACAGGCATCTGAGGTCCAGTTGTTGGTCCTATTGATATCTTACAGCCACTTGTTTTCTCCTTCTTCATCCATTCTTTAAAAGGACTGTCTTGGAGATACTCTGTTCTTTCATCCCTGTTCCTTGCCTCTGATGCTCTAAATATTCTAGAAATTCCAGAAAGCACCTCTGTCACCGTACTTTTCACCTGGGTTCTTCCAGTGGCATTGTTTGAGATTTGGTGTGGCCCATCAGAGATGGCTATTCTCAGTTTTATTTCACTGTCCTTTTAAAACAAAATAACATATATTTTCAATACACAGTCTCAATCTACATTGTTATTGTGAATTTTTTGCCACAGGACCACACAGACTTTCATCTGAGAGCTTCCTGTTTCATTCTCAAAATTATTTCATTAAACATTTTAGATTTTTAAATGATTATGATCTTTGTGTAAAGGACTACTTGAGATTAAAATAATTTAGACCAGGGTGTGATTGCCTTCAAGATATAAAGATTCTACCTTGTGCCAAGGGAAACAATCGTACTGCACATGCATGTTCTATAGTTACTTTATAAATCAAAGTGTAAAATACCTAGATTGTAGCTTATTAGCTTATTATTCTTTGGACTCTAGGCTTTTCCATTTAAAACACACTTGATTTCCTTTTTCTTAGGTTGGCACTCTGGTGGAAGCTTGCATTAGAAACAGTGATCTCTGTGGAGATATAGATTACAGTTCATGTTAAAATATGTTTGCTGGTGACATCCTTTTGGCTTAAATTGGTGGCACTTTTAGTGGAGTTGAGTGTTACAGAAGTTTGCTTAAAATAATTTCGACAAGAAAAAAATGGCGCCATAAATACTATAACAAAAAATATTTTTTTAAAAATATTAATGTATTTTAGTTCTCGACTACAGAGGTAGAAGAATGTGGTTTCCGAATGCTGCTTGCTAAGCTTCACACAATGGCTGGACCCCTCTCAAGATTTAAGTCAGGATGTGACCAGTACAGAGTTTGCAGAATGTCCCATGAAATCTAAAGACGGTTTTGGTGATGTGGAAGATCCCCGAAAGGAAAAAGTTAGTTTTAGAAAACTCCAGAGCATCTTGACTTTTCAAAATAAAGCTTTTTGTTTGTTTGAGTTTAACCTTAGCCCCCCTGAATATTCCTTTCCCTGCCCCCAAATTTCCCATCTGGGGGAGACTTCCCCAAATGTCCCATCTTAAGGATATCTGGAAACAAGCGCTATTCTGTGATAGGTAACTGTAGAGAGACCACTTTTAAGAATGTTCTAACGTTAATGAGCCTGTACTAAATAAATATGAAGCTTCTTTTCCATGAATGTCCTTCAATTATCATTAGCAGCCTCAAGTTTTAGTAGGGTTTTTGGGAACCTATGCAATGATTAAATTTTCTTTCTGTAAAGTTTAAAAATTCATATCAATGACTTTCCTGCTCAAATGGAGGTAGCATGATTATCTGACCAGCACTGTAGAGAGAATCCAAGTATCAGATGGAATAGTCTCTGGGTTATCATCAAAACCAGATATCCTGTTATTATATAATTGAGGCCATAAGGTTGTCAATATCAAACACATCCATTGCTTCCCTAAATCTGCAACCTGAAACCAAAGCCAGAATTTTAAGTCACAAAGACATCACTGATAGCACGTGGGAAATTTTCAAAGCTGTGCCAAGGGATTTAAGCAGCATTGCTTCCATTAATCTTGCTGAAAGTCTCATGACTGAATCTCTATGCATCTTTTAAGATTTGCTCAAAAATGTCTCAGCATACAAAGTATGGACAAGTTATTCATTACAGCTTTTACTTTACAGCATTCTGAAACTATTTCTAAGTAATTTAGAACTGACTTTCCTCTTCTATAAAAGATCATAAAATACTTTTTGCCCAAATGAAAGATTTGCTTTTTGATAACATGAACTTTTATGAAGAGTGAAAACTAGTTTTAACACAGAGCTTGACTGGAAGGAAAACAGGAGTAAAGTTAAAGGAAACTATAGCAGGTCTATTGATTTTTTTAATACAAAAAATGATATAAGCTTAGAATTTTTTATTGCTTCAAATATAGGTATAAAATATATCTCAGTGTATATTATATTAAATCAATTATATTAATTATAATTATATTAATTATATAAATGAATAATATATTGTATACATAACATCTCAATGTCAACCTCATCTATATAATTACCAGGCATTGCTTTAGGTGCTGGGAATATAAAAATTAATAAGACAAAGAGTAGTTTATGATCTAGGTGAGGACATAGAAACATAAAGAATAGTAGAGAAATATAAAAAGCAAGAAGAAACCTGAAAAAGAAAAGAATTTGAGGAAGAGTCTTCAGAGGTTTTGGATTATAGTGCTAGTTGGGTAGTATAGGACATAAAGCTAAAAAGTTATGAAGTCAGATTTAGAGGGATTTTTTTTAAGTTTTTATTTATTTATTTTGAGAGAGAGAAAACATGAATCGGGAGGGGCAGAGAGAGAAGGGATGAGAGAGAATCCCAAGCAGGCTCCACTCCATCAGTGCAGAGCCTAATGCAGGGCTTGATCCCATGAACAGGAGATCATGACCTGAGCCAAAATTGGAGGCTTAACCAACTGAGCCACCCAGGCACCGCTAGAGGGCTTTGTGATGCAATGATGATTTGCACTTCATTTTGTAGGGATGATATGGTCAAGATATGATTAACAATTGAGAGAGATAATATAGGAGATTTCATGAGTGGAGGATTGGCATGAGTAGACCTACTGACAAGGTAGGTCAGTAAGGAGGCTATTTCAAAGAGTTAGTAGAGATAATACAAATATAAACAAAAGAGGAGCGCCTGGGTTACTCAGTCAGTTAAGTGTCCAACTTTGGCTCAGGTCATGATCTCGTGGTCAGTGAGTTCGAGTGCTGCATCGGGCTCTGTGCTGCCAGCTCAGAGCCTGGAGCCTGCTTCAGATTCTGTGTCTCCCTCTCTCTGCCCCTCCCCTGCTCACGCTCTGTCTCTCAAATGTGAATAAGCGTTAAAAAAAATCCAAATATGAACAAAAGAATTGCTAATGAGACACAGAGAAAGAAACAGATTGAAGGCACCGATTGGGTGTGGGTTAGGGAGAAAGAGGAGTCAATAATGACTGAGGTTTTTAAGATAAATGGTTGAGATATCATGGACAATAGAACCCAAAGTTGAGGCAGAAGATAATAAAAGAACCCAAAGTTGGTTATGATAAGCTAGAATCCTCTGAGGTTTCTGAGTAATTGCTGCGTTTTGGAGCTGTAGGTACTGATTTTAAGACATCAGCTTATTAATTGTAGGGTTGATGAGCTTACTCGGAGGAAAAATAAAAAGAGTAAATGGAAAGGAGATTGATTGGAGAATCTTGGTGGTGGCTGAAATTAGAAAGTGGTCAGGAAAGGAGATGGAGAAAAGTGGCTAGAGAGAAGAGGGCCAGGAAAAGTGTCATTAAGCTATGGAGGAATGTCATCAGTGGCCCATGGGGCAAAGTAGCTGAGGAGGATGAAGCCATTCATATTGTGAACTTTGAAATCATTACTATACTTACAACATTTTCAGTAGAGTACTGGGCACAAGACCTGCGAAGATTCAGGAGTGATCACGGAAATAAATGACGAGAGATACAAGCAGGTGGAAGGAGGTAGGATAGATTTAGTCTTCATAGATGTTTGCAAACAGAACCAGGGAGACACATGAAGTAATATCTTGAAAAAGCAGATTGAGAGAAAGATTCTATGGGAAGAGAGACCTGAAAGTGTTTGGATGGTATGTGGGGAATCCTGTGGAGGGAGAAAACCCTTAAGCAAAGGAGAACTTGGATATTTCCATTGGTTCAATCTTTAAGAGTTTTTAAGTTCTCTCTCTCTCTGTCTCTGTCTCTGTCTATCAATATAACATCATGCACAGGATGATTTAGGTTATAAGAACCGTTCAGGGAGCTACCTGTATCAGGTAGTATAGGCTAATTACTGTTGCAAAAACAACCCCTGCCCCCAAATAGATGTTTTAATAAAATAAAGTTTATTCCTTAGTGAAATGTCAGGGGCACTCATAACATTCCTTCAGGGACCCAGAGTGACGGGGGCTGTATCTTGGCAAGTACTCATAATCACCACTATGGGCGAAAGAGGGCATCTCACACGAAGTGTGAATCTCATATGGGTTCTTAAAACTTTCTCACAGAAGTGACATATGTTACTTCTGTTCACATTTCATTGGTCAAACTAGTCACAGAGCCACCTGATTTCAAGTGTTCAGGGAAGGGCAACTCTGCCAGGTGTATGGAAGGAGAACCAGAAATTTTGTGAACATTTATAATGATTACAACAGTACCTTACAAGCTTAACAGGGAACCATGTGGATTTAGAGGAACTGGATGAGGGAGCAAAATGGGTTGAATTAATTACATTATCCAATGCTATTATGCTTCTTGAAATGCATATAATATTGAAATCATCTCATAGGAACACCTGTGAAAGGGAGTTCTTCATAATTGCTTCTGAATGCTTCTAATAAAATGAGACAATTAGCCTTCTCTAATGTATTAGTTATGATTAGTTTCATCTGCATATGACAGGAACAAATATAACAGTGGCTGAAATAGGATGCAATTATTTTTCTCTTCCATAAAAGTCTGGATAAGAGTTTCCAGGTCCTCCATGATCATCAAAGATTAGGTTTCTTCTACAGAGTTTCTGCATTATCTTCCATTTTGTGGTCCAAGGTGCCTGTTTCATCCATCTTAAACCATCCATCCCATTTGTATGCCAGCAGCTTGGCTCTTCCTGAGAGTTTCACCACCACTTCTGGATATATTGCATTGGCCAGAACTTGCATACCCACAATGAAGGCTAGTCTATGTGGTCTTTATTCTGGGTACCCATGCGTTCGATTAACAGTTGGGGGCTCCATTTCTGAGTGAGAAGAGGAGAATTGGTACCACATGACTACCCATTTTATATATGTGACCATGCCTGTGTGAAGGATCCTTCCTTTTGTTTTGTGATTTCCTCCTATCCTAAAAGTTTTAGCAATTTTTAACATGGACAGGAATCAGGCACTCTATGCTCCACATCAAAAATGACTCAACTTGGAATGGCTTCTCTAGCCTCTCATTGAGAATGGAGTAGCGCTTCGAGAGAGAATGAGCATCAGTATTGGTTTTGGTGCATTTTATGCCCACTTACTAGCTTCAGTTACTTCACGGCTCTTGGTGGGAAGTGTGATAGCAGGCTTGGAAAGGTTTGGTCCAAACTTTGAGTTAGCTATGAATTTAACTAATAATGTTCTATGCAGAACTGGGCTCCACATGGAGTTCTTGCTATAGAATTCCAAAGAGATGGTGCATATTGGAGAGTGATAGAGGTTCTTCATTTTTGCTTTACTCCCATTATGGGAGCTATAAGATGGAACAGAGTTTACCACCAAAAGAGAGAAGAGATAAAGTGCTGTGGAACTTCACAAGCAGTGGAGTTGGCAGCTGCATTTGACCCAGTGTTAGACCTGGCACAGATTTCAGGAAACAGTAGACATCTTCTGCTTCATACTTTTGTTTTTCATTTGTTCCTTGTTAGAGCCTCTCCACTTCATACACCAGATGTTGAACTTACATTACTATTGTGTTGGTAGTAGTAACACAAATTTGAATTGTAGGAGAATGCATTATTCAAGTTGCAGATGAGATAATCCTTGCCAAAGATGCATCAATGAAATAAACATGCAGTAGCCCAAGGCCTGACGGAGCTCGAGTCAGGGAAAGTAAAAGGGTGGATAGGAAACTGATAACTGAGATTCCTGAGAACTTAGGGTGCACCTACTATTGTTATTTTGTACTTTAAGATTGATTAATGATGGAAAATAGAAAGCAACATCTAAAACTGAGGATTTTACATTTGATTAGGAATTGTATCATAGTCCACTTGAAATCACATGAGAGTAAAAGATGCATATAAATCAATGCTAACGGAAAAAGGCAAAAGTGAACACTGTCCCTATTTTCAAATTAATATTTCAGTTCACTTTCTGCTGTCATCTTTAAATCTCATATGATATTATAAACCCTTTTTTGCCTATTAAATTAAATTTATTTTCCCCTAAAATTTGTTCACACTTTTACTTTATGATTTATATGATGAAATTCAATATTGATTATTTTATTTTTGTATTCCTGACCAACTCAAATTCTTTTTATAATTTCATAGCCTTTCCATATCAACAGCTATACCTGGATGTTAAATAGTCCTCTTTTCAGACAAACAAAAATAAATTAAGAAAAGATATTACAGTAACTTGACCCTGGACCTGATACACTTTCATTTTTAAGTCATTTGAAAAAAGATTCTGTGACACTGGCTTACATGACAAAAAAAACATTTGAAAGTAAGATTTTGTTATAGGATGTCAAAACATTTTTTAAAGTTCAAGGACATAGAACTTTATTTAGCATATTTACTTATCCACAGCTTATGTTGGTTTTATTTTAAGTAGATATACATTAATAAAAGATAGCTATTATTTATGCCAAATCATATCTTTTTCCTTTATACAGAAGAGAAGCAAAGCAATCTATTATTTTATATAGTTGTTAGAAGTTCTCAATGTTGTTAGAGGAGGGAAAACAGATCAGTCATATTACAATATCAGTTTGTAAGAAGAATCTTGACAAGAAATTTTGCACCAAAATTGATAGTGTACTGTGTATAGAAGATTATAATCTCCAGTGAAGGAAGTCTGAATAAAATCAAACAAGACTCAAAGGATGCTACATTGCTAAATGATATCAAGCACATTTTCTGTGTCCATGTTTTCAGTGCTCCACTTTAGGACTAGGATTGATTTAGGTATATGTTCCTGTTGAAGACAGGAAGGCATAGCAAATCGCTCAACTGACACTGAAAGGAAATATTAGCAAGTAGATAGATAGAGTACGGTGAAATCTTTATTCAGTTAGGAGAGCAAAATATGACATATCCTTAGTAAAATTTTGCTCTCTATATGTGTTTGCATGTATGTATGTGAATTTAAGTATTATGCATGGCATTTTTGATAAATCTCAAAGTAAACTAGAAGATATTAAATTTCAAAAAGAGTCTTGAACTGTAAGATATAGTTACTTTGGTATCAACATTTCCACACCGATTTTGTATGAGCAGGAGGAATTAGCTCTTAATAAGAATGAACTAAATCTCTTCTCTCCATTGCTCTCTCTTTTGAATTAATTGGTTTTGGCTTGCCAGAATCACAGTGCAGGCCATAAAGAATGGAAGGGCTTGGCATGTACCATGTTTTCTCCACTGCATTAATTGAACTGTAAATGAGATTTTGGTCAATAAAATAAAACATGCTGCCCAGAGCACACAAAGGAAAGCACAAGAGAGATTCAAATGCTTAGTAATGTGAAGAATGTGAATACAACCTAAAGCTTCTGCTATAAATCAATTCAAATAAAGTATAGAGTGTGCTCCTTGTTGATCTATTCCCATAAGCCATTTTACAAATTCTTAGGCATGCATTAAAAAAACAAATGTTAAGAACTTGATGTGCTTTTCTTCCCTAAAACATAGTTGGTATTCTCTAACACTGCTTTTGGCATATTTTATCACAATTGCAGTATCCATGTAGATTATCCCCCCAATACCCTAGACTCTTATTATTTGACTTTCTTTCCTTCTACAATCTTGACCAACAATTTCCTTCACTCTCTCACACCGATGATCATACCCTAAGTCTTAACATTTCCAATACATGTGACTCCATTTTCAAACTGCCACCTCTTATTTTCCCAGCTCACTTGCCCTAGAGCCCTTATTTCAACAATCTTTCTCTCTACCCACCCCCCCCCCACCCCATTGGTGCTTAAAGTTCATTGATTTTCACTTGTTTTTGCTCTCTTCCTGTCCTCATTCCTTTCTTTCCAGCTTAAATCTCATGGACAGTCATAATCTCTCTCTCTCTCTTTTTTTTAAATGTTTATTTGTTTTTGAGAAAGAGCACAAGTGGGGAAGTTTCGGAAAGAGATGGGGACAGAGAATCCAAAGCAGGCTTCCGGCTGACAGCACAGAGTCCTATGTGGGGGCTTGACCTCACCAACTGTGAGATCATGACCTGAGCCAAAATCAAGGGTTGGACACTTAACTGACTGAGCCACCCAGGCACCCCATAATCACTCCTTTGTATGTATATTTGACACCCTTGGCCTTCTCTCATTTCCTCATTCTCACCTCAATCCTGGTTAAATCCCACTCTCTGCTTACTCCCTGACAGTACCTGCCATGGATCAATGTGTCGGGAGGAAAAGACTGCTGCCTACCTTCCGACCTCTCAAACCCCAAACACTTCTCCCCTTCTCTCCACCTCACCTGATAATCTTTCTTACTTGACTGAGAAAACAGTGCTTCATCAACATTTTACCTCCTTCATATTGTTAAATCTGATGGTTGTTTCTCAGTTGATTAACTTGATTAACCCCTTCTCCTTGAAATACTTTATTCACTTGACTTCTAGGGCACCACACTATCTACATTTTCCTTCGGCCTTACCGATCACTGCTCCTCAGTTACATTGGTGGGTAACACTTCACTGTCCAGCCTCTTAGCATTGGAATGTTCGGGGATCAGGGACCTCTTTTCTGCTGTCATTCACTCTTTGTCAATGTCATCCATTCTCATGGCTACACATATCAACTTCTGCTGAAGACTCTGATATTTATTGTTCTAATCTGAATGGTTCCCAGAACTCCAGGTTTTGTAGCTCCTTGCTGACATGGATTTTTCCCTTGAGTATGTAATAGTCATGTCAATCTTAAAATGTTCAAAACTGAACACTTGATTTCAGTTCCCCTTTCCCCAAACAAGCATGTTCTTGTCCATCATGCTCTCCATTTTAATTAATGGCAACCCCATCCTTCTAGGTTTTCATGTGAAAACCTATGTAATTATCTTTGAGCCTTCTTTGGCTGACACATCCCAGGCCTAATCTGTCAGCAAACAGATTGTGAATTCTACCTTCATAATTTGCCCAGAAAGTAAGCACTTATTTCTATGATCCCTGCTTTCATCCTGGGCCACTCTGCTCTCATATCTTGCCTATGTTATTGCAATAACTTTCTCACCGCTTCTGCCTTTGCACCCCTTTCCCCTCCTTCAGTCTATACTCACCATAGCAGCCAGGGAATACCTACAAAAAATCTATCATATTGTGTTGTTCCCTTTCTTAAAATCCTGGAATGTCACGCTAACTCACTCGGACTTAAAGCCAAAAATGTAACAATGGCCGATAACCTCAATCCTGTGTGCCTCCCATTTCCTGTCTCATCTCATTACCTACTACTACCCACCCCACCCCCCCCCCCGCCCCGACCCATCCACTCCAGCCATACCAGCCTGTTCCTGTAACACACAGGCATGTGCCTGCCTGACAGCGATTACATTCCTTGCTGTTCCTTCTGCCTGGGAAGTCCATGCCATCACCTCTTGGTGATCTTCCCTCAGAGGTCAATGAAGCTCACCATGAGCAATTTGGAACCTTCCTCTTATACTTTTTGAATTCCTGTTCCTTTATTTGTCTTCAAAATATTTACATCTTCTAATACATGCGTGCATGCACACATGTATCTACCTATCATCTATCTATTACCTATCTGTCTATCTATCATCTATCTACCTACCTATCTATAGGTCATCTATCTATCATCTATTTATATTTGTTCAGTTTCCCCCATTACAGTGAAACTTCTGTAAGAGTTGAGATTTTTCTTTTTTTGTGTATTTGTTTGTTTTTACTGCTCCATCCCAACAGCTGGAGTAATATTCACTATTATATAGCAAGTGCTCTAAAATATATGTTTATTGAATGAACTAAAATTAATTCAGTGTTAACATTAGTTCATATAAAATATTAGGAAAAATGATACTTTAAATATTACAGCCCTTTTGGAAAAAACTTGAGTTTGACAGCATTAATCTAGACAGATCTATGGCATCCAGACACAGAGATCTATGGTAAAATTTTAAGCCACCTGTTGAAAGCAAAGAATATCTTTGGGGGGTGTCCATATGTTTCTAAGAAGAAACTCCTGCACTCTCTCAGTGTTAGATTCTGTGCCACTTTTTACTCTTGCCCTGCAACACTTTTATAGAACAATGATTCTGGTCACAAACCTGCTAACAAATAAAGTCTCTTTAATTGAACCTCCTTGCCTTCACCGAGGAGGAATTAAATGCCCAGGTTCAGGCTGGTGGCAGCTCTGGGTCCAGGATTCAGGACCTCTTCCTTTTTTATTTATAGCTGCTCTGGTTGTAACTGTTCCCTCCATCAAATTTAAGGAAAATTTAGACCCATTTAGTGGGAATTCTAAAGGCAGACACAGAAAATCAATTCTCAGGGAAGCGATTAGGTGATAATGACAGGTCCCCATCTTGGGGAGGATGGGGACATTATTCTGATGCACCAAATCATTGATCAGCAGTAACAGATTAAGACTTTTTATTACACAAATGAAATAGAACTTATGAAAAGCATGACTGTTTTTTTCTTAAAGTATCTATCCTGCTGTGACATTTATAATTTGCTCTTCTCTTGTTCACAAAATTTTCCCCAGCGGCCCTATTGTTCACCTCCTCATGCTCACTTCTGGACTGCTCATGTTTGTGCACATTAACCCAGAGTCAGCCTCTCCCTCTCTAGAGCTGTCTGTTTTCTATTTACCTTGGAAGGTCTTGGTGCCTGGGGCAATGTCTGCTGGAGGGCTTTGCATATCTCGGCTCGCTTTCAGAGGTATAAAAAATGTTCTCTTGGATGTTTATTTCCTCCAAATGCCATTATTCCTCATATTGCCACACACTAATGAAAAAATTCTGAAGTATTTAGATTCATTATCTCCAGAATAGAAAAATGGAGAAATTCTTTCTACCAGTCTTCCAGTGCTCAGTTACTTGCTGTCATTTGATTGCCAGCTGTTTCATTCTGTCTGCCTTCAGCTCTGAGAGCTGTTGAATACTGTAACACTTCTCTGCCTTTATGCTCAGAAGAATCTTCCTCTTATCTCTGCTTCTACTGAGGCCTTATACTCTTTCTCATTCTTCCTTCTGTGTTACATTTGATTTGGGACTCTGGTCTTTGCGATCTAAACTGCTATCAACATAGACTTTCCAGAGGCCTAAATCCTATGTTATTTGAAGCACCAGTCAACTCATGGGAGAGCTCGTGGGAACCTGCCACACTGGAAAACTGTGTGTGTGTGTGTGCACGATTTAAAAGAAAAAAGCGCTACACAATTTCAGAAATACCAATGTCAAAACTTTCATTAAAATAATGCCCCAAGATTATTTAACTCCAGCTCATGTCTCATTTCAGCATGCTAATGCTCAGGATGGCCTTTTCCATCTCGAATCTTACCCATAGGGTTCCCAGCACCTCCAGCAGCTTCCTGCTAGCTATTTCATATGGCCCTTCTCGCTAAGGGGCACTTTGATTCTCTGCTTCCTTCACTTTTTCCATTTATACCTCCAGATTTTTAAATTCATTTTGCTATGAAGACTTTTTCACCTTCTGGGGTGACCATTAGCTAATTTGTCATCAAGCAACTCATTTGTGCTAATAAAAGGAAGCCACAGGAGACAGATTCTTGCACTCAAGGCCCTGAAGGCCTACTTGAGTGACGAATGCATTTTACTGGAAATCTCTTAGCTACAGTGCCTCACTTTTGTTGTCAAAATTGTAAGTAAAACTAATAATAAAAATAATAGTTCTTCATATACATTGAGCATTTTCTAATTGCGAAGGCTCTTTGTTTCCTTTTTTTCTAACCTTCAAAATTACTCTAGAGGGATGACAATTGTTCTAAACCTCATTTTACTAATGAAAACTGAGATTAAGGTGATTAAGCAACTTGCCCAAGGTCACCCAGCAAGTTTGACATAGCATATCTTTTAATCCTCACAATTACCCATTTGGCTGGTGCAAAGAATTTAAATAATTCAGCATGTGTCACAAAACCAGTATGTAACAGCTTTAGCACTCAAAGTCCGTCTTCTGACTTAAGATCCTTTAGACTCTCCTATAGTATCTATGCTTTCATTACATCATGCTAACCTTATAGAAAGTAGGAGGCACTTCGAAATCTGTTTAAAAGATGAGGTGGTATCATTATCTAATGTCACAATAATGCTGTATAACACTTGACCACAAAACTTCCGCAACATGGACAATGAGCATTTATTTGGCTCACGAGTCCGAGGGATTTGGTTGATATGGGTTGGGTTGGCTCACTTGTCCACATTCAGCTGTGGGTCATCTAAGCAGCTCTGCTCATCCTGCCCAGGATAGCTTGTGTGTCTGGAGGTTGGCTGGCTGTTAGCAGATGCAAGTAGTCTTATCTGGAATGACTGTGGTGACTCTCATTATCCAGAAGGCCAGCCTGGAAATATTCCCATGAAAATCTTAGAAGAGCAAGGAGCAGAAGAGTCCAGCCATGTAAGCACTTTTCACCGTCTGCTTGTTACATTTGTTAAAATCTATTGGCCAAACCAATTTACATGGCTAACCCCAAAGTCAGAGTAGGAGAGCCCTGCAAAGGTTATGGTGAAGGTCATGGGTACCTGAAATGGTGAAGAATTGCTAACACAAAAATTTAGCAAATTTTTCGCAGGAACAGAAAAGGAACTCAGTAATCCTCTGAGGTTTTCTCCTCAACCAATTTATACTTAAAAAAAGTAACATTTTCTTTGCTTTTTGTCACAATTTTAATGAAATACTTTGCCTCAAACATCTAAGCTCTAGGAGCCAACATTTACTAAAAATTGAACATGTGATCTTTGGTGACGTAAATGTATTTGTGTTCTTAATTATGAACCATAAAATACACATCAAATTTGAATAGTACCAAAGCAATGCTGCCTGAATTTATAATTCTCTTTCAAATAGAGTGTTGGCCCAACTCACTCAGTGTCTAGTGATTTCATGGTTTGGAAGTTTGTTTTCTCGAATTTGATGCAGCTGTTCTCTCTGAATGAAAGTCCATGGGGATAGGTGGATAAATACATAAAGCTTCTGAAAGCCATCCCAGATCCCTCAAAGTCAGCCCTCTGCTTAATGTCTGGGTGAGAAGTATAACAAAGTTAGTCTTGGTAATTGTTCATGAGTTTTCAGAGACTCATTATCAACACTCACAACCTGGTTTCAGTCCAGTGGAGCTTTATGAGGCTGAATTATAAGCAGAATCAAAATACATGAGAATAAAAGGCTCAGCTCAAAGATTGATGGTTACAACCAGTTACAGGTAAGGTATTTGTCGGACCAATTAGCAGTGTTTTCTTTCTTTGATTTAGCAAAACACAAAGGCATTCAAAAACACTCAGTTTTTTTTCCTTTAACTCACAGGCACATAACAGTAAAGCAAGCACATACAAGTGAAATGCTGGAAAGTTATAGAAAATATTTAGCCCTGCTGTGCAAATCACTTGCACAAATCACTATTTCTAAAAAATTTTATTTCCCCACAACAATACTGTGGATTATATTCCCATCTGTCACAACTGTTCTGTGTATCGTTGTTTCTATTTATTTCTTCTTTCCTATATAGTTCTTCATGTCACTTGAGAGAGATTCTTCCGATGGGCATTATGTCAATATCAGAAAGGAGTCTAAAGCTTCAGATAAATGTGAGAGGGTGCCTAGAGGGGGATCTGAGGAATGGGGAGAGCAAGACATTTTAGGAAGGAAGATTCACCCTTTTACTCCCACCCACATTCACTATTTTCCATGTGTGGCCTTATAGGCCTCTCATTCCTATGCATCTCAAACAATATTGAGTAAAAAAAAAAAAAAAAAAAGACTTTGGTTACTGTTATTTACCATATGCTTTTCCCTTTTCCCTATATTTTAGTTCACCACCCAAATTTCTTTATATTAGAATTATCAGAGCTAGATCCAGAGCTAGAGCTAGAGGGAATAGAGACAGAGGGGACGGGAGCCCAAGGACCCAGGAATATTTTGGAGGAAGAAGCCACAGAAGTTAGTGATGCATCAGAAATGGGGAGTCATGAAAAAAAAGAAGGAATGAAATATGCGTCCTCACTTTCTAAAATAGACAAATGTAAGGATAGAAATACCATTTACTGAGATGAGAGAAAACATAAGGATAGGTTTTGAAGAGAATATCAAGTGTCCAGTTTAAGATATGCTAGACTTTTTTTTTTTTTTTTGAGTTTATTTGTTTTGAGAGAGAGATAACAAGCAAGAGTTGGGGAAGGGCAGAGAAAGAGGGAGAGAGAAAATCCCAAGCAGGCTCTGTGCTGTCCTTAGGTAGACTGATGTGGAGCTTGATCTCACAAACTGTGAGATCATGACCTGAACTGAAATCAAGAGTTGGATTCTTAACTAACTGAGCCATCCAGGTGCCCCTAAGATAGGTGAGGCTTAAAATTATTTAGAATCATTCAAATGAAAGTGTCAAAGAGGGAGATTAGATACTAAGGCCTCAAGCCCAGACATAAGTACTAAACCCTACAGTGGCATACCTACTTACCTAGCCATCCCTCTTCTCTATATAAGCAAATTATTTTTAGTAATAATTCTGATATAAAACAGATAATAAAAATAAAAAATACAAAAAACCCTCATTTTTTATTGAGTGTTTGTATTCAATAAAAATTAATTAATTATTCTAGTGCACAAAAGGGAAAATTATTGGAACAATACATTTTAATTACATTAATGCATATTTTGAAACAAAGGAAAATAAATTATACCTACCTATTGCTTTGTTAGTATAATGGATACTGATATTACAGTTTCTTGTTTTGAGCCTTTTGTAAATTTATCAATGATCTTATGAAAAGCTGTCTTTTTGTCATATATTTTTCACTCAAGAATAGGATGATGAAATTATCAGTATATCTTCCTCCCTAGATAATTTATTCATTTTAATTTCAAAAAAATTTCTTTCACATGAAGCAAAAGATATACAAAGAAAACCTTAAACATAATGATAAGTTTGGAATAGGTTCATAAAAATCCCACTTCATAATAAAATCTATAAATTACAATAATGTTTATGTCTTTGTTTTTTCAAGATTAATTCTAGTAGTTTTTAAATATTTCTGCAGTTGAAAACCTACAAGCACAAATTAAAATGTCAAGTAATCATATAGGATGACAACTGAAATAACTCAATTTCTATTTCTTCATCTTTACAATTATTGTGATCTCACTGATTATTTGAAATGTGCTATTTCAAATCAGGAGCTTGCAGGATGTCTGCTTTTGGATGGTGTACATGAATCGAGCTCAAACTATATACTTAACCTATGAAATTATTATTATTTTTTTAAATGTTTATTTATTTTTGAGACAGAGAGAGACAGAGTGCAAGTGGGGGAGTGGCAGAGAGAAAGGGAGACACAGAATCTGAAACAGGCTCCAGGCTCTGAGCGGTCAGCACAGAGCCCGACGCGGGGCTCGAACCCACGGACCGTGAGATCATGACCTGAGTCGAAGTCGGACGCTCAACCGACTGAGCCACCCAGGCGCCCCATAAAATTATTCTTAAAACTAATGTGTGCAGATGAGTCCAAGTAAATCAGGGGCTGACTGTATAAGAGTTCCCCAGTTAATTTCCATTAGAATATTATTTATTAAATGGTATGAAATTAAAATGTACTAGTCTCAAGCTTACATACATATTATTTAAGCTCAACAATGATCACAGTGGTTGTTTAGAACTTTATCAAGCTTTTCTTCCCCCCCCCCCCCGGGAGGAGTATTTTATCATTGATACTATTTAAAATTTCCAACAAATGGTGATAATAAATAGAAGAGTGACTTTTATTCTGTTTTGATATGATTTTGAATTATCTATAGGTGAAGCTTCTCTTTACTGCCTGTATTGGGGCAGATTCTCTGTCACTCCAGTTTTGGTATGTCACTGGGTATCTAATATAAATTTAGGAATTAACAAACTTTTGTATAGTTAAACTCAATGGCATGATGGAAATTTTTAGGGGAGTTTTTAGTGAAAACAAAAGTAGCACAGGACAGAATCATGAGGATTTCCAGATAGCAAGATGGAGGAGACCAGGAAAAAGTGACTGGAGAAATAAAAGAAATATCAAAAGAGAGTGGCATCCCTGAAACAAAGAAAATAGCGTATTTCAAGAAGGTAGAAGTGGTCATCTCTGTGAGAGTCAGCTGAAAAATCAAATAGGTGGACTGTTGAAAAAGGAACCATAAATTTACAACATAGATGCAATTGTGATCTTAGGAAGAACAATTTCATTAAAATATTGGAATTAAAATGGACTTCAGTACAAACGGGTTGTAGACTATAGTTGGATGCCTAGAATTCCCAATGAGTTAACAAAATGGAAAATGATGGCAACAGATAACTCTTGTTCATTTAAGATGTTCACATAGAAAATTAATACATAAAATTTCATAGCTTTGTCAGGCTGTAATGTCAATTAGAAAATAAAATGAAAAAAATCTATTAACAACTAGCTAATTAACTACCTGAGTATAAAGCTAGCAAGAAATATGCAATTCATGTATAAAGAGATATGTAAAACTTAACTGAAGGACATAAAAGAAGACCAGAACAAATGGGGCAAAATATTATATTCTTGGATGGGAAAGCATAATGTCATAAAATTCTTAAGTCTCCTCAAATTAATCTATAAGTTCAAAGCAATATAACTTCAACTCCTAACAGGATTTTTTTTTTAAACAAAGGAATTCTGAAGTACATCTGGAATATAAAATATGGAAAATAGCCATTACATATTTGAAATGGTACAATCATGAGGGACATGCCCCTACCAGATATCAACTTATACTATAAAGCTACTATAATAAAAAATGGGTTTATTGGCACAGGAATAATAAAATTGACCAGTGGAACATCATAAAGACTCTGGGAAGAGACTTAATATATCTATGGAAATTTAATGTATGGTTAAGTGAGTACTTCAAACCAGTGCTGAAGGAAGGTGTGCCTCACACTCCTGGAGCACTACTTCACCTCTTCTTGGCCTGACCTCTGATTCCAGCCCAGTCTCTGGTGGATTGTTCTACATAGGTTTTGACCTTCTTATTCTTGGCTCCTTTTTGTAAGTGTGTGCTGAGTATCTTTTGTTTCCTCCCCTGAGTCTTCTCTGATAGTCCTGGTTGAGTGCAGTTGACCTTGATCTATCCCACAGGAAGAGGGATGGGAGCTAATGAGTGAATGCTTCTCTTTTAGGAGTTTCCAGTGAATAGTTTTGAATCATATGTTCCAAGGCACCTGACAATGTCCTTCACTGGGTGCCTAGTCACCTGAAGCTGTGGCACACTAAATCGTGCTTGAGTTGGCTTTCAGTCCTCTGTTGACTCTAGTCCCTCACTCCTCCTTGAGAACACACTCTCAAAACATAGATAACCTCTCTCCCAGGCTCTGGCTTTGGGAGGAAACCAGAGTAATTCAGCTGGGCTATATAACAAATGATGCTGAGAAACTGCAATGGGAAAAAAAGGATACATATCTCTATACACAAATAAGTTCCCTAAAAGGTACAAAGTTAAATGGAACAATAAAACCAAAGAAAATATGAATGTATTTGAAAACACAAAGTAGATGCACTGTCTTTCCACTTTTTCCTGTGTATCTTTCAGCCTCTCTTTGTCATTTGTTCAGTCATCCAGATAGTGGTTAAAACGTCATGTTTGCCAAAGGCCCCTTCCCATTTTCAGTGTTGTTGCAGATTTATTCTCTTCTATACATTGTCCTTGTATTGCAATTGGATTTTGGGTGGATGTTGGAAATAAATGCATGTATTTAGTCTGTCATCTGATCCACGGTATTTTCAATTATGCATTAATCAGTATAGTTAATTTTGCATTAACTTAGATCTCTTGTTAACGCCATAAAACTGTATTAAAAAGTCTGAGTCTCTGACAAGTAGAATTATATCAAACCATGACCATTTCTATTTAGTAATTACACCATTCTCAATTGTGATGTTGAGACACAAATGTCACCTGATGTTGTACCGTCTTTATCACAGCATTTTAGAGCTGGAAGGCCCTGTGGGATTATTGAGTCCCTGGGTATGCAATGTATATAGCTCCCTGACCAAATTAGTCCATGCTCTCTTTGCTGTGGCTTCCCTTTGAGTCTTTCTATTTTTAAAAATCACATGAATTAGTATTCATATGCTAGTAGGCTAACAGTTCCTCACCATCTACCTATATCAACCCACTTTAAAATTGCCTAGTGGGAGACTGAATTAAATAGTAAGTAGTAAGTATTGTGTGCTATAGTTTAATTAAATGGAATTTTATAAAGAATTTATGAAAAAAGTAAGTAGGCATCCAAAAACCTCCATATTCATTTGGCTGATCTTTTAACTGCATGTATTCTGTCAGTGCTAATCATATATACTCTAGGCTCAGTATTTTATAAGTTATAATATGATCTGCCATTACACTGATAGCTGTTCAAGTGGTCCATCATCAAACATTTTATGTTTCTAATAATCAAACTCTTCCTTGAAATTATTTCAGCATTGTGCCTTTGAGAACAAAAGATTTTTCCCAGATCTCACTTACAGACCTGTTCTAAAGTCCTCTTATTCTAATTAAAAAATCAATCAGAAAGTTTGATTTCTTTGCTTTATTTATCCAGATAAAGACGATTTTTAGGGTCAAGTGAGCAGCATATATTTAAATAGGGACATAGGACAATTTAGGCTACATGATTTTTACAAAACTTTTTATTTTGAAATAATTACAGATGCAAAAGAATTCGCACAGATAGTACAGAGGAGTCTACTGTACCTTTTTTCAGTTTCCTCCAATGGCTACTTCTTTTTTTTCCCCCCCAGTGGCTACTTCTTAATAACCAGAGTACAATCTCAAAACTAGGAAACTGACATTCGTAAATTCTGCATTTTTCACTCTATGTCATTTTATCAGATGTGCAGCTTAGTGTAGCCACCAGTGCAATCAAGGCAGAGAACTATTCTCTCACCACAAAGGTCTTCCGTGTGTTACCTCTTTATGCTCTTCCTTCTTCTGTACCTCTTCGTCTTCCCCTAACCACTCCTAACACCTACACCCACTGATCTGTTCTCCATGGCCATAATTTTCTCATTTTAACAATTTTATTCAAATGGAATCACACAAGAAGTGACCTTTTGAGATTCGCTTTTTAAATTCAGTGTATGTACCTGAGAACCATCAAGCTCTTGCATGTATCCATAGTTCTTTTTATTTATTTTTTATCGCTTTTTATGGTTCATCTTTCTCTCCCGTGGTAAAGATATATCACTGTTTGTTTAACCATTCACTCATTCATTGAAGGACATTTTGGTTATTCTGGTTTTTGGCTGTTGCAAACAAAGTTGGTATGAACAAACATAGATGGGTTTTGTGTGGATATATGTTTTCATTTGTCTGGGATAAATCTCAGGGGTAAGATTGCTGTGTTATATGTGCATGTTTCATTTTTTTTTAAAGAAACTTCCTATTTTCCATTTTACATTCCCATAAGCCATGTAGGGGAAACTCAATTTCTCAGAATCCTTGCCAGCTTTTGGTATTGTCACTATTTTTTATTTTAGTTGTTTTGATGGGGTGTATCTTATTGTAGTCATATCTCATATTGCATTTCCCTGATGGCTAGTGATATAGAAGATTTTTTCATGTGCTCATTTGCTATCCAGAGATCCTCTTCTGGGAAATGTTTCTTTATATTTTTTGCCCATTTTATAATTGGATTTTTTGTTTTTATTTACTGTTGAGTTTTGAGAGCCCTTTATGAATTCTAGATATGAATCCTTTGTCAGATGTGGTTTTTAATATTTTCTCCTAGTTTGTGGTTTCTTTCTAACTATTCCTTTCAATCTTTTAAAAAAGCAAAAGATTTTAATTTTGATAGTGTCCAATTTACTAGTGTTTACTCTTATGGATCATGATTTTGATATAAAGTCTGATAACTCTTCACCAAGGCCTACATCCTGAGATTTTCTACTATATTTTTTTCTAAAAGTTTTATAGTTTTTTTTTTTTAATTTTTTTTTCAACGTTTATTTATTTTTGGGACAGAGAGAGACAGAGCATGAACGGGGGAGGGGCAGAGAGAGAGGGAGACACAGAATCGGAAACAGGCTCCAGGCTCAGAGCCATCAGCCCAGAGCCCGACGCGGGGCTCGAACTCACGGACCGCGAGATCGTGACCTGGCTGAAGTCGGACGCTTAACCGACTGCGCCACCCAGGCGCCCCTAAAAGTTTTATAGTTTTATGTTTAATATTTAAATCTATCATCCATCTACGTTAATTGTTGTATAAGGTGTGAATTTTAGATTGAAGCTTATGTTTTTGGCTTATCCCACACAGTCTTGATTAGTGTAGCTAAATAACAAATCTTGAGATTGGGTAGACCAATTGTTACCACTTTAGTTTTCTTTTTCAAAATTGTTTTAGCTATTCTGTTCCTTTGACTTTTCATATAAATTGTAAAATAACCTTGCATATATCTAAAAAAAATCGTGCTGATACTTTGATAAAAACTGAGGTAAACCTGTATACTTATTTGGCAAGAATTGATATCTTTGCTATGTTGAGTTTTCCAATTTATAAACATGTTGTGTCTTTCCATTTATTGAAATCTTTAATTTCATTCATTAAAATTTTGTAGTTTTTAGCATATAGTCCTGTTCATGTTCTCTTAGATTTACACCTGTTTATTTTTCTCTGAAATTTTTAGCCATTATAAGTAGTAATTTTTTGGTTTCCATGTGTTCATTGTTAGCAAATAGACAAAAGTGATATTCACATGTTGATTTTATAAATTATCATGTGACATTGCTAATCTCACCTATTAGTTCAGTTTTTTTATATAAGCCTCATGGTAATCACCAAGCAAAAACCTATAGTAGATATACACAGACATGCACACACACACACACACACACACACACACACACACAATCAAAGCACACCACCATAAACAATCATCAAATCACAGAGGAAGACAAGAGACAGAGAATGAAAAAAGAAACTAAAAAAAGGCCATTACAACCAACGGAATGGGAAAAGATATTTGCAAATGACATATCGGACAAAGGGCTAGTATCCAAAATCTATAAAGAGCTCACCAAACTCCACACCCGGAAAGCAAATAACCCAGTGAAGAAATGGGCAGAAAACATGAATAGACACTTCTCTAAAGAAGACATCCGGATGGCCAACAGGCACATGAAAAGATGTTCAGCGTCGCTCCTTATCAGGGAAATACAAATCAAAACCACACTCAGGTATCACCTCACGCCAGTCAGAGTGGCCAAAATGAACAAATCAGGAGACTATAGGTGCTGGAGAGGATGTGGAGAAACGGGAACCCTCTTGCACTGTTGGTGGGAATGCAAATTGGGGCAGCCGCTCTGGAAAGCGGTGTGGAGGTTCCTCAGAAAATTAAAAATAGACCTACCCTATGACCCAGCAATAGCACTGCTAGGAATTTATCCAAGGGACACAGGAGTACTGATGCATAGGGGCACTTGTACCCCAATGTTCATAGCAGCACTCTCAACAATAGCCAAATTATGGAAAGAGCCTAAATGTCCATCAACTGATGAATGGATAAAGAAATTGTGGTTTATATACACAATGGAATACTACGTGGCAATGAGAAAAAATGAAATATGGCCTTTTGTAGCAACGTGGATGGAACTGGAGAGTGTGATGCTAAGTGAAATAAGCCATACAGAGAAAGACAGATACCATATGGTTTCACTCTTAAGTGGATCCTGAGAAACTTAACAGGAACCCATGGGGGAGGGGAAGGAAAAAAAAAAAAAAGAGGTTAGAGTGAGAGAGAGCCAAAGCATAAGAGACGGTTGAGAACTGAGAACAAACTAAGGGTTGATGGGGGGTGGGAGGGAGGAGAGGGTGGGTGATGGGTATTGAGGAGGGCACCTTTTGGGATGAGCACTGGGTGTTGTATGGCAACCAATTTGACAATAAATTTCATATATAAATAAAAATAAATAAATAAATAAATAAATAAATAAATAAATAAAGGCCATTAATAAGATGGCACTAGTAAGTCCTTACCATTAAATATTTGTGGATTAAATTTTCCAATCAAAAGATCCGAGTGGATAAATGGATAAAAAACAACACCCAGCTATATGCTATTTACAAGAGACTCCTGCTTTAAAGACACAAAATAGGCTGAAAGTGAAGAGATGGAAAAAGATACCCTGTGAAAATGGAAATGAAAATGTAGTAGGAGTATCCATAATTATATTGGACAACATAGACTTTAAGTAAAAAACTGTAACAAGAGACAAAGAAGATTATTATATAATGATAATGGGGTGAACTCATCAAGAGGATCTAGCAGTTATAAATATATATGCACATAACATTGGATCATGTAAATAATTTAAGCAAATATTAACAGATCAGAAGTAAGAAATAAATAGTAATACAAGAATAAAAGAGTACTTCAATGCCCCACTTTCAATAATGGATAAATAATCAAGACAGAAAATCAATAAGGAAACATTTAGTTTAACTGTAATTTAGACCAAATGAACCTAGTAGACAACATTCCATTCAACATCAGCAAAATACACGTTCTTCTCAAGCCCACATGGAATGTTCTCCAGTGTGGATCAGACCTTAGGTAGTAAAACAAGTCTTAACAAATTTAAGAAGATTGGTATCACATCAAGATCTTTACTTACTACAATGGCATGAAACTAGAAATCAATAATAGGAGGAAAAATGGAAATTTCACAAATATGTGGAAATTCAACAACATGCTCCTGAGTAACCAATGTATCAAAGAAGAAATCAAAATGGAAAAGTAAAAAAATAGCTTGAAACAAATGAAAATGGAAAGAAAACTTATTAAAACCCATTGGATGTATCAAAAGCAGTTCTAGAAGAGTTCATAGAATAAACATCAACGTTAAGAAAAAAGAAAAATCTCAAATAAATAATCTAAGTTTCCACCTCAAAGAACTATAAAAAAGAAAACAAAGCCCAAAGTTATCAGAAGGAGGGAAATAACAAATATCAAAAAATAGAAACTTTCATTTATGAAATGAAATTCTGGATGTCTAATGCACAGCATGGTGACTATAGTTAGTAATAGTGCCTTGTATACTTGAAATTTGCTAGGAGAGTGTATTTTAAGTGTTCTTACCACACACATACAAAATAGTAACTATGTGAAGTGATGCACATGTTAATGACCTTGATTGTGGTAATCATTTTACAATGTGTACTTATCAAATCGTCATGTTGTACACTTTAAATATATAAAATTTTAGGGGCGCCTGGGTGGCGCAGTCGGTTAAGCGTCCGACTTCAGCCAGGTCACGATCTCGCGGTCCAGGAGTTCGAGCCCCGCGTCAGGCTCTGGGCTGATGGCTCAGAGCCTGGAGCCTGTTTCCGATTCTGTGTCTCCCTCTCTCTCTGCTTCTCCCCCGTTCATGCTCTGTCTCTCTCTGTCCCAAAATAAATAAATAAATAAACGTTGAAAAAAAAATTTAAATATATAAAATTGTATTCATCAACTAAACCTCAATAAATCTAGGAATAATGTTATAAAGGTTAAAAAGTAAATAAATTTCTATTTGGTTCTTTATGTGTGTACTAATTTGCTGTGACTTCTTTTTTTCTGTATATTTTAAACATATCTGTAATTGATCATTGAAGACATTTATGATGGCAATTTTAAAATTCTTATTAGGTAATTAATAATCTGCATTATTTTGGTATTATCTCTGTTGACTGTTTTTTTTTTTTTTAATCCAGATGGAGATTTTCCTGGTTCTCAGTATGACAAACAACTTTTCTTATGTTATGTGACCACTATAGCAGACATTTTTCCGGCATTGCTCTAGAGGGGAAGAGGTCTGTTATTTCCTTACTAATACATTAACGTGGAAGTCTAGGTTCCTCATTTAGCTTTCATTTATAACCTGGTTAGGAGGGGCAATCTCTTCCATGTTGCTGGGTGCTGTGGTTGCTCAGGACTTCCACCAGGTCTCTGTTGACATCATGCCGGCTGAGAGGCGCATGGGTGCCTTGTGTTTTTGTTCCCTGCGTAGCCTCCCATGTCACTGATTGGGGGGTGGCCTCTTTCCTGCTGCGTGGTAATGAAAGTTCAGACTCTCTGTTACTTCTCCTCTGATGCCACCCCAGCATGCAAGGGGTGGGACACGTCACTACTATCTGGTGGGAATAGAAGTCCAGGCTCTCCATGTGGTCTCTACTGAAACCAGGGAGTTGGCTCTTCATTACTACTCAGCAGGGATGGAAGTCTGAGTCCTTAACTTTGCCTTTGCTGACACCACCACAGCAGAGGAATCATGATGCTTTATGATAACCTGGAGAAGTAAAAGTCTAGTCTAATGGCGGCAGAGTTTTTTCTATGGTATTTGGTTGGAAGAAAGCAATTACTGTCTAAAAGTTTTTTGTTGTTCTAAAACTGCCTCTTTATTAGTCCTTTGAATACAGAGAGCAGGTGTTCCTTGGGCTCCTTTCTGTCTGTGCCTATTGGGATTTCCAGGTGCCTGTTTCTTCAGCACCTGATCTTGGATATATGAGGCAAAAAGGAAAAAGAGAAGTTACTGCTATGTTAGTCCTTGAATACTGAGGTTCTTGGCTGGTCTGCCTTTTTATCTTCATTTTTCAGAGTCCTCTTATGTCTGCTTTATATATAGTGTCCAGGGCTTTTAGAAGGAAGCAGAAGTCTTACATGATTTATTTGAATTAACAATTCAGAAAATAACAGGAAGACAGTAATGATCATCTCTGTCACTTAAAACATTTTTAGTTAACTCTCTTTGCTTGCTAATACTCTTGCCCATGTAATGAAAAAGAAAAGGAAAAAATGAGCAGAAGCCAAAATAAAATGTCCAACAACTTTTTTGTTTAGAAGAATTAACAGCCTGTGATAAGCATTGTTTATGGACTGAGCCAATGGGAATTCCCAACTCCTTCTTACTGGCTAGAAATATAAATACTTACAGGGTGCCTGGATGGCTCAGTCGGGTGAGCATCCTACTTCGGCTCAGGTTGTGATCTTGCGGTCTGGTGCATGTGTTTGAGCCCTACATTGCGCTCTGTGCTGACAGCTCAGAGCCTGGAGCCTGCTTTGGACTCTGCCTACCAATCTCTGTCTGTCCCTCCCCTGCTCACGCTCTGTCTCTCTCTCTCAAACAAAAATAAACAAACATGTAAAAAAAAGGAAATATAAATACTTTTACATCCTTTCCTATAGCTAAGCTCTGGCTAATGTGACATAAGTATTGATGGAAACTTCTGGGAAAGCTTATGTTTTCTTGATATTAGAGGCCAGATAAAGATAGTTCTAACTATTTTCTCCTTTTTCTTCTCTCCCCCCCCCCCCCGATGGGGTAGGGTCAGCCATAGTTGTCATCTTGCAACCTCAGGGAAAGGTCAAGAAATTACAGAAATTCCATACCTTATATTGGTGATTTATAAGCTTTTTCTGTAAAATCCCAGATAAGAAATATTTTAGGTTTTGTATGCTATGCCATTTCTGTCGCACACATCAGATTTGCTGTTCTATCGTGAAGGCATCCATACACAATACTTGAATGAATGTATATGACTGTGTTTTCTAATAAAACTTTATTCATTAAAATAGATGGTGAACTAGATTTGGCCAAGGGAATGTAGTTTTCCTATCCCTGCTTTATATCGTTCAACAGATGAACAACTGTTGGTAAATTGCTTAAGTCTAGACTTTGTTATGGGAGAAAAATTAAGCTGTATTTGTTTAAGTCATTGTAGTTGAGGTTTCTTACTTGTGGATAAACATATCGCTGATCCAAAGCCTATATGCAATATCTTCAAATTTCCCACTAGGGTTCTTGTGAAGATAAGAAAATATTGAAATTAACAGCATAGAAAATTAAAAGCAACATTTCCCACTCAGGCATTTTCACTTCAATAAAATAGCAGCAGTATTTCCCAGGAATAAGAAGGACATTTTGTCCTCATCTGTCCCTCTTTCTCTGTCCCAGGTAATCTAAGTGATTCATAAAACCAGACGACTGTCATTTTACAGCATGGATACATGATAGAGTTCTGTTTCTGCCTCTGCTTTCTCCCACCCAGAAACACACACACACAAAACTTCTCCATCCAGTGGAGAATTACAACTTTCCAAAAGTAATGGGGCAGCAAGTGAAGTGATGTCGAGGGTTTCTGGAAGGAAGCTTAGTGTTTGCTTCTTCCATTCTGGGAATGGAGTGCAGTTTCTAAATGCAGTGAGTTCTAATCAAAGACAATAACATTACCAAAACCTTCAGATGGAGTTTTACATTGATCAAGTGAGCAAACACATTTTTAAGGGTCTAATAATAGTTAATGTTGGTAAGGATTATAAGACTGTGGCATTATTTCTGCAAGTATAAATTGGCATCATTTAAAAAAAGTTTGGTAATATATATCAACATTGTGAAAGAGACCATAGGCATTAATCCCTTTATTTGGCTTGTAGGAAACTTACTTACGGAAATAATCACTGTGCAAATAAAGCTTTTAGTATAAAGAGTTTATAACAGGAATTTCACTATTAAAAACTTAGAAATTATATATTCATCAATAAACAAGCAACTAAATTAAGTACTATATACATGAAAAAGAATACCTTGAGACTACTCAAAAACTTTTCAGCAACAAAAGGAATGCTTAAAGTATGATGTTACATTGAAAAAGCAAAACACAGGGTTATGGTAGGAAGATATTCTGCTTTTGCATGAAAATGTTTATGTGTTTTTGCCCTAATGTTTGTTTTTGTTCTATTGTGGTCACACTCTCAGACTCATTCATTTTGTATCTATTTCTCTACATATTTTTGATAGACACTCATGTATCTGTTTACACGGAAGAAATATGAGAAGGAATTGTAGCCATGGGTTAACAGTGTCTGCTTTTGGGATCACACAGGGTTTTCATTTCTTTCCTTAGAATTTTTGTCTTCTTAATTTCATGTAATGAGCAGACATCAGGAAAATAATTTTAAATTAAATGAGAAGCATGACTTAAAAGAGATTCTTCTTGGATGACAAAGTATAGCTTGTTAGCTATTAACAAGTCTTTAGTCTATTTATGTCTCATAGAGAGCTAAACATTTTATTCACAGAGAACATGGTCTTGGCTTTGTACTCTCTTACCTTAGAACTTTCTTTTAATTCAACATCTCTATTCTCTCAGATTTTAAGGTCAGAGGGAGGGAAGTGAGAAAAGCTTCCCCTTGATATAACTTTTTCTCCATCAAGTTTTAAAAATATCCCAATATCATCCATAATAGATGTGTTCTTTAGAATCACACATACTGAAGTGTTGCTTCACAGGCTTGCCCATTACATCCCCCAAATAAATTCATGAATAGATCCATAGAATAAGAGTTAAAACCTAAATAACTTTCAAAGAATTGATTTAAAGACATTAGGTCTGCCACTTTTGGAAGTAATTCGTCCATGTATTCACTCGTTGCTTCATTAAATAAAAAAACATGTTGGGGTGCCTAGGTGGCTCAGTCGGTTAAGTGTCTTCAGCTCAGGTCATGATCTCACGGTCCGTGAGTTCAAGCCCCGCGTCAGGCTCTGTGCTGACAGCTCAGAGCCTGGAGCTTGCTTCAGATTCTATGTCTCCCTCTCTCTCTGCCCCTCTCCCACTCATGCTCTGTCTCTCTCTGTCTCAAAAATAAAATAAAAACATTAAAAAAATTTTAAAAATGTAATAACTGCGTTTTATTTTATGGCAGTGAAAGATGATACAAAGTTGAAACAAATGTGCCTTTTTATTAGTATAATCTACAATCTATGACTAGAGAAAAGATACATGAAGAAGTAAACAGAATACAATTAGACAATGAAACACATAGTAGAAGAGAAATAATAAAATGCTATATGCCCCCATAACCATATACAAAAATTAACTCAAAAATGGATCAAAGATATAAATGTAAGATTTAAAACTATAAAGCTCTTGGAAGAGAACATAGGCAAGAACTTCATGACATTGGGTTTGACAATTATTTCTTAGATATGACACCAAAGGCACAAGCAACAAATTTAAATAGACAAATTTGACTTCAAAAAAATTTTAAAAATTATGTATCAAAAAACAATAACAGTAGAGTAAAAACGCACCCACAGAATTAGAGGATATATTTGCAAATCATATATCTGATAGGGATTAATATCCAGAACATATAAAGAGCTTCTAAAATTTAACAACAACAAAAAACCCCAAACAACCCAACTTGAAACTGGGAAAAGACTTGAGCAGACATCTCCCCAAAGGTATACATATGACCGATAGGCATATGAAGAAATGCTTGGCGTCACTAATTATTAGGGAAAAATAAACCAAAACTGCAATGAGACATCACCTCACACCCATTAGGATGTCTACTTTCAGAAAAAACAAGAAAATAACAAGTGTTGGTGAGTGTGTAGAGAAAATGGAACCCTTGTGAACTAGTGGTGGGAACGTAAATTGGTGCGGCTACTGTGGAAAACAGTATTGTGGTTCCTCAAAAATTGAAAATGGAATTACTGTGTGATTCAGCAATTCCACTTCAGGGTGTATACTTCCCCAAACTGACAAGCAGCGTCTCAAAAAGATATCTGTATACCCATGTGAATAGCAGACTTATTCATAATAGCTAAAATGTAGAGGCAATCCAAGTGTCCATTGGTGGGTAAATGGGTAAACGAAATGTGGTGTATATGTGTGATTGAATACTATTCAGTCTTGAAAAGGAAGAGATTCTGACACATGCTACAGCATGGAAGAAACTTGAGGATGTGGTTAAGAGAAATAGTCACAAAAAGACAAAGAGTATGCATTTCCACTTATACAAAGTACTTAGAGTGTCAAAATCACAATCATAGAGACAGAAGGTAGAATGGTTGTTGTCAGAGGCAGGCTGGAGGTGGGAACTGACACCTTTGTTGAATGATACATAGTTTTAGTTTTACCAGATGAGAAACGTGGTGGACATGGGTGGTGGTAATGGTTGCACAGCATTATGAATGAATTTAATACTCCTGAACTGTACACTTAGAAATTGTGAAGATGGTTGAACTTTATGCTATGTGTGTTTTATCACAGTAAAAAAATAACGGGAAAAAAATGCTGTAAGGCCTTCAGAGAAAGATCCAAAGGAATATATGTTCGAACCTCTATAATATAAAAGGAATGTATTAGGGAAAATGAAAGATTTTGATTAAGCCAATCTTTGACAAAAAATAAGATATTTCTCTACCTTATTATAAAATCATCTAAGAAAAAGCAGATGTAGTATCTCAGAGAGGTACATTATTCGTGATGCAAATATCAAACCAGATAGCAGGGCTTCTGCTTACTTTTTCTCACATGCCAAAATCTTCAACACCATTTATCTCCTCTCCCCCCCAAAATGGCAAAACTGGTCAAACTGTGAGAATATGCAATTGTCTTATTTTTAATCCCTAGCCTATTTGTTAGGGTCAAATGTATACAAAGGTAAAATGAGAAACAGAACAGGATTACTAGTGATATGGAAATATAGATGGAACCAATGGTAATTGCCGATGTCGGATGTTTTTGACTTCTAAAGATGGCAGTTTTGTGTGGTTTATTCTAAAAGTTATATGAAAACTTAAAGAAGAAAATAGAATTCTAAAAAGATCTATCTAAATGAGATGCTTGACTATAAAGTCTATTGAATTAGCAGAATCTGGTTTTTAAAAATCTGCTGATGTGTAACTGGGGCTCCACAATCATAGTATGTGTATCCAAACAACTTTTGTATTTTTATTTAGAGAGGGAATAGTCTTCTCTACAACTTAACATGCATAATATCCTTCAAACTTTTCAGACCACTCATAGTTATTCAAACATTTTTAGGCATAGAAACAATAGATGACTACTAAAACTGATTTGGGTTTTCTTTGACAAATATGGATATCTTGACTCCTATTATGGCACCGTGCTTATCTGCTGGCCTTGTAATTTTGCTGATAACATTATAATAAAATGCTTACTTCTGTATTATATTGTTATTCAGCCTGTCTTAGCTCTTGGAAAACTAGAATGTAAATGAGAATGGTTTAAATTTGCATCCATTTTCATCAGAACATAGTGGACTTCTTTTATGTTGGCCATACGCAGTGGGATACAGGGACACATTTGGAGATATCAATTGGTAAGCTGTTCTTGGTATAACAATACTGCTTAATATAAATATTGAAATTACCTAACTGTTTTTGGTGGCAGATTGAGTTGTACCGTGGTGTCACAATTCTTGATCTTTGTAATGTGTCTTATTCTTTGGATCATTTAATTTTGTTAGGCAGACATGTTTTATTTCTTCATGACAAAAGGAGAGCATGCTTTTCTTAAACACCTGTTCCTTGTAGGCACCCTCTCTCCGCCTTTTCTTCTATAATAGTTCAGGCATTAAATCTCATCTTTTGTATTTGAAGCAAGAATTTCCCTATTTAAAAAAATTTTTTTAATGTTTATTTTTGAGAGAGAAAGACACAGACTACAAGTTGGGGAGGGACAGAGAAAGGGAGACACAGAATCTGAAGCAGGCTCCAGGCTCTGAGCTGTCAGCACAGAGCCCTACTCTGGGCTCAAACCCAGTAACCATGAGGTCATGACCTGAGCCAAAGTCAGCCACTTAACTGACTGAGCCACCCAGGCGCCCCAGATTTTCCCTATTTTTATTTAAGGGCTGCCTTTGTCTTCCTAATTTTTTAATGACATGTAGTCAGACCTAGTTGATCTCAATTAATGTGCGAAATCCACAAAGAACTAAATAGAAGTCGGTACAGCAAGTCAAAGGAATGCAAACTGAAAAAGGCCAAGCAGCTGAATCACTGTTATCATTACACTAAGAGAAATACTTTTCATCACAACAGTACATTTACTGTGTATCCTTTCTTACTCTAACCCAAGATTTCTGAACCTCAACACCGTTGACACTTTGGACCAGATAATTCCTGTCTGTGGTGGGCATTGAGAAATGTTTAGTAACATCTCAGACCTCAGATGCCAGGAACACCCTGCACCCCAGTCATGATCATTAAAAAATGTCCCCAGACATTGCCAAATGTCTCCTGGGGGGCAGAACTCTCCAAATTGAGAACCACTTCTGTAGCTCCTCTAAAACCTTGATTTACCTATCAGCAGCCAGGTTAAAAAAGACAAATTTACATTTATCATGTTCAAAAGTCAGTTAAAGTTAAATGTGACAGCTGGTAAAAGGACTCAAATGTTACACAGAATAGTACTTGGCAATTGGGTAAGAGGCCCAAAGGGATCTGAGTATGGCATTACAATGAGTGGAAGGCAGCTTTTCTACATGCTAGCTCCTAATAAATGCCACACACTCAAAATATGGCCAGTAAAAGGGGCTTATTATTGGATGCTCACAAAGTACAAATATAACTACAGTTTTAATATATAGACATACTGTTCACTAAAAACCTAGATCTGAACATTTAAATAGTTGCCAATTGATAGGTACTGTGACTTTGATATTTCAGTGATTAAAACTTTTATTTTTCACACCCGCGAAGTGCTGTGATAGATGAAGAGGGACATACAAGAATGACACGCCACCTATCCTGCTGGCATTCATAGCCATGGTCCCTGCAGCCCAGACTCAGACTAAGCTCTATACCCTGGAGCCTGTATGTCAGCCGACTGCACGGGGATGACCTTACCAAAGCTGAAGAACAACATATTGCCCATTCCTAGTAAATATTTACATCCTGGCCCTACAGTAAATAAAAAATTGTGTGTGTGTGTATACACATATACATTATGAGTGTGTATACGTATGTGTGTGTATGATGTATGTGTAGGTCTATGTTTAAGTGACAAGATAAACAAATACCCCCCCAAAATAAAAGGGAACAGAAGACTATGGCTTGCAGAACGATGAAGTCCAAATTAGAGTCAACTTCTGTTGTAGTGATGACAAATTGCTTCTCTCTAAGGTGGAAGGCATTAAAGGGAAAGAACTTGTCCCCCAGGTGTCTGGTTGTTCTTAGATCCGAGGCTCAGCTTTGGTCACTGCTGTGGCATATTAGGCTCTCACTGCGGTGGTAGACAAATCAGCTTATATGACAGGATTTATATGTTGTTGAGCCAAGTCCTGCCAACATAGTTTTATGAGCTTCTCGGCAGTCTTTCAATTAACTTCCTATCTGCTTAAGCTAGCTACTGTAAGTCTCTGTGGTTTCCTATCAAGAATCCTGAGTATTTTAGGCATTTAGTCCCCAGAATGGAGTAAAAGAATACCTCTCTTGCTATTTTAGAAGGGAGACAAGGCTTTGTTTTCCAACAATTCCCACACAATGGGGGATTCTTCTAAAACAAAAATGGTGTTCACATGGTCAGAAACTTCCTTGGTTTCCTATGGCTGCTGACAAACTTAATGCCTTAAAACAAGATGAATTTATCTTTTGTAGTTCTGGAGGTCAGAAATATGAAATCAGTTTCATTCAGCAGGGCTAGTTCCTTCCTGAGAAGGAATCTCTTTCTTTGCATTTTCCAGCTTCTGATGGTTGCTGGTATTTCTTGACTTATGGCCTTTTCCTCTGTCTCTAAAACACATCACTCCAAGCTCTATTTCCATTGTGCTGAGACCTTTTCTGTTTCCAAATCTCCCTTTGCCTCCCTCTTATGAGGACATGTGTGATTGCACTTAGAGCCTACCTGGATGGTTCAAGATAATCTCCCCATTTTAAGATCCTTAATTTAACCACACTTGCAAAGTCCCCTTTGCCATCTAAGATAACATTCACAGGTTCCAAGGACTAGAATCTGGATACATTTACGACTGTTATTCATTTGGCCACACAAACAGATTCTTTCTCAAGGAAAATGAAAAGCAAAACACAACAAACCTCCTCCCCCCACAAAAAGTTCATCCCCAGGAAGAATTTTGAATGGCTTGAATCGTATGTTCATCTCTGAATCTAGGGGTGGCTTGAGGATGGTCCCCTCAAATTCACAGAATTAATCTCCTTGGGAAATGGCTAAAATTTATGAAGCATTTAATATGTGCCTGCCACGATGCTAAGTACTTTACTTGGACTATGCCATTTAATTCTCATGATTATGTTACAAGTAAGGAACAATAATTACCTACATTTTATAGATGAGAAAACTGAGGCCCAGAGAGGTAAATAACTGGAAATAAAGTCACAGAGAAGTGGGATATAAATCCAGGCATTTTTATTCCAGAATCCCCTAGTTTAACCATAAAGCAATGTTAGGGGGAAAAAAATGAGAGAAGGCAACATCAAAGATCTCCACTACCACCCATGAGCATATTACAATTCTATTCTCACTGACTGACATCAACTGAAGCAGATACTGAGATGCAGTTTGGGATGTTTATTAGGAATCAATATCTGTGAAAGGTAGGGGAAGGGAACAGAATTGGGAGGAAAGAGATACAGATTTGACAAAGCCTTGGTCAACTTAGGATATGGAGCAAATTCTGCCTATCCAAGGGTCCTGCATTGTCCTAATATAGATGGATCTTAGTAGCCTCACCTCACTCAGTCACTGATGTGGGCTGCTCTGGGAAGGGCATGACCGCAGGCAAGGTGGCTGGAGGCAGCAGAGGCAGACTCTCAAGGAACTATCAGCTGGATGCTGCCTGCTGGCCTCAGTTCTCACAGCTGGATGGGAAGTTCTTTCTTGGAGGGAGATGGGGAGTGGGGCACATCTCTGTCCACTACGCCTATCGTGTAGATTGGTTTTCAACCTTCACCATTTATTAGAATCATGTGGGGAGCTTTTGAAAAATACCAGTACCAGGATCATACCCTAGTGTAATTAAATCCAAATTTCTAAGGTAAGACATAACATTAGCATTTTAATAGAATTCCCAGGGTGATTCTAATGTGTAACTAGGATTGAGAATCACTGATAGAGAGTGTGTCTGAGGAAGTAGACAATTTTTTGGAACTCCCAAAAATATGAGCCAAAAAAAAAAAAAAAAAACCTATCTTTGAAAGCCACTTGATTTGTTGAGAAATTCATTTGTGATAAGGTATCTATGAACACATATTTTAATTGGTTTTTCTACAGTTAGTTTTCATATTCACAGATTATAAAGAGAAAGAGACACATACACATTTGTATATGCACACACACACAAACACATAGTTTCATGTAATTTTTATGTAAGTGGTTCAGAATCCTCCCAAACCTACTCATATGGTGTTGAAAAAGATCTGTTTTGTCCTTTTGGCTCTTAAACTGCTCTTTCTGAAAAACTTAGTTCTTCAGCATCATGGAACCTCAGATAGACGGATTTCGAATTATCTATTTTTAAATGAAACTCTGACCTCCCTGCTGGAAAGGTCATGCCTAGTGTGTTCTCTCAGCCATATGGCTGAGAAAATGAAGTGGTAAGTTTATTCTTCTGAGATGTATGTTGATGCCTCAGCTAATTAATCTTTTCCAGATTTGTGTCACTGCTATTAGAAGACATGAGAAAGAGGAAATCTATGATATTTATTTAATAATATACCAACTTCCTTTGAAATGAAGCCAGGTAGATCTGCTGGTAATTTTAATTAGGGGAAAGATGAGTCAAATCTTATAATTTTGTATTGCACAGATTAATTCCTGCTATTTCACTTAAACTGGAATGCTTCCATAGCAAATTTTTATTGTTGTATAATTATAATGGTTATTTAAATAAAAATCCTAATTATATTTTATTGAGGTGTCTGACTCTGCCCTTGTATTTTCTGTTTCTTATGATCAAGATCACTTTCACCTGTACTTAACAATTTAACCCTGATGAAGGCTTTGGAACCAACTTTGACTCTAAGGGACTATGAAAGACTATAGTCAAGGAATTTCTGGTTTAGCATTGTTACTGCAATGCTTATCTTGGTAGATAACATGTCTCCTCCCCTTGAATCCTTAACTTTGTCTCTATTGCCTGAAACCAGACCAGTCAAGAAAACCTGACTTTGAAATGTCAAGAGCTCACCTGGAATTGCTGTGACTGTCTGCCACTTGAATCTTTGTAACCATTAGCCCGTTCGTTCCCTATTTAGAATATTAAATCTTGGTTTTAGCACTGACATTCAGCAAATAGATTTTTTTTTGGTTTTGTTTTTCTGGGCTGCCTTTTTTCTAATAAATTGATATTTGGGGTTTGATGATATATCTCCAGACCCCTATTTCTGAGTTTCTATCCATGTCCTACATATTTTCTTGTACTGAGACTTTGACCAACTTAGTGGGTCTTTTGGATTGCTGTTTTTACAAGTACTATGTGTTTTCCAAATTATTTCCAAATTATTAACATTGTCTTAATATAACTCCAGACTTTAAGCGTCACTCTCTCCTGGTTTAGGACTTTATTTAGATATTATATATAGGGGCCGATTTTAAGTCTCAAATTTAACATTAAAAAAATAGAATGGTTAACTCAATTTATACCATAATGGGTTAATGATGCATAGTGAACAAAAAAAGTTAATGTAAGAGCTCAGGGTCCTTATGTTCTAAAGTAGACTATGAGTTATTAATAGATTGTTATTGCTAAATCATCATGTATAGAACAGCAATCACTTACTGCCTATGACTAATAGGTGGTTACTAATAGGTGCAAAAAGAGATAAAATGTCTAAGATTATTTGCATGGATCTAGCATCTTTCAATGCTGTCTTTATTTCTGTGTTTATTTTGTTGTTACTAAATGAAAGAGATTATATCTACATTTTTCTTTCATACTGGGGTAATGGTATGCTTCCTGTTATATAAAAAATACCACAGAGGTTATATTTTACATAAAATACTAATTCTTATCTTTTCTCAAAAAAAGTGATGTAATACCATGTGAGAAGCATTCTGTAACCTTAATATTGAAATGACTTATGAAAACACATACACACATATAACATAGAAATGGAAACACATATAGGAAAATATTGGATGAGATAAAGTTTTCATAGATAGTATGAATAAACCATTAACTTTTCTAACATTTGGTTCTGTCCCTTGGTTTTCAAATGCTTCCTTCCCATTGTCTCTAGAATAAAGTTTTTAGCCTGATCTTTAAATCCATAAGTGATATGATGTGAACATAACATCTCTAAGTATGTATGTTACTGTCCTCTTTCACTTGGGGCTTTGAAAGAATGAAAATCTTTAGAAGAAAGCATTCACATAAGTGTGTATATAGGCACACACACATATATGTTCACATGCATCTATCTATCGGTCTATCTACCATCTATCATTTATCTATTATCTATCTATACATCTGTATACCTAACTCACACTAGTCAACACCACCAGGAACACATCTGTAGTTAAGTTGTGTTTACTGGTGTCTCTTGCAATAAGAGAGACCACACAGGACAGGGACCAGTAAAGAAGTATTAGAAGGAATGCTTATTATAAGACCCTGTGTTAGGATTTTAAGTGTCTAGTGAGGCTTCAGATTGAGTGCTCTAAGAAAGTGGGGGCAATTTTATAATTTGGTCTCTTTATAAGTTCTATGAAGATGCAGGAGGAATAGGGTGAGGCCCAAACTCTGTTTGGTAAGGAAAGAGCAGTCACTGACGTTAGCTGGGAGAGTGCCATGTTTGATCATTTTTTTGTGGTTTGCCTTATCTGTGCTTGTTTTATCTGTGCTTATATATAATTTTGAAGTGGTCCTGACTTTGTCTTGCTCTGTCATGGTCACAGAGAAGACTTTTCTGATGCTGGCATTCTGTGAAATGGTTTACATTCAGTAGAAAAAGCCATGGCCTAGCGCTGGGTGCCAAGTGAGCTCCCCACTGACAGTTGTCAGGGCTCCTTTTTCCTTTCACCCTCCCTCAAAACATATACATGTACATGCAGCCATATTTAGTATCATCTACTGCATTATTTTTATGTTTTATTTATATTTGTGTTTGTCACTATATTGGCACCAAGTAGGACTACGGTTGACCCTTGCACAATACAGCTTTAAAGTGTGAGGGTCTATCTATAAGTGGGTTTTTTGCAGTATGGCACTATAAATGTATTTTCTCTTCCTTATGATTTTATTAGTAACATTTTATGTTCCCTAGCTTATTTTATTATAAGAATACATTAAATAATACATATAGCATAAAAATATGTGTTCATTAACTGTTTATACTATTGATAAGACTTCTAGTCAACAGTAGGCTCTTAGTAGTAAATTTTGGGGGAATCAAAAGTTACACGCAGATTTTCAACTGCATGGGGGGTTGGCATCCCTAACTCTCACGTTGTTCAGGGGTCAAGTATATGTTAAATGTTGAGAGGAAATTTTAAAAGAAGAGAAATTAGGATAATATATAGACAATGTACTAGCATCAACATTTGCTAGGTGATGTCTTTCTTTCTCTACAAACAAGGGTATCCTCGTTGTCTGGGCATAGAATGGTAGGAGGTATGAGTTTTTGCAAGGCATATGGTGATGTATAGACCTGCCACATTCAAGACCTGGGCTTCAACTCTTTTATATGTGGAGGAGAGATTTACTTGCATATATACCATTTATTACACTGCACTGTTGTCCTGGATATGAATTTTACTGCTTTGATAGTGTTTGATCTAATTTATAAAATTTTTAGTTTTATATTTGGATAAGAACTGTAACAGGAGGTATTCAAACTTTTATAGTGTACATATATTAAAAGTTTTATGTATAAAACTTTGCATATATATAAAACTGTACATATATATAAAAGTTTTATGATGTACATATATAAACTTTTAAAATAATAAGAATTAATTAACCTTGTGACTGTGGGAATTTTTCCTCTTAAATGTGGCTGAAATCAGGTTTTATTAGACCACTATATGACTTGCCTTCACCTCCATACAACTTGTGGTTTCTATTTTATGTATGCTCTAGCTTTTTTTTTTTTTTTTTTTTTTTTTTTTTTTAATTCTGGTCCTTTTTCATTCCATCTCTTGAAATCGTACACATCCTTCATGGTCCATCCCCAGTGTCACTTATCTTTTTTAAATTTTTTATCAGTTTAGTGGAATTTTAACCCTTGCTTTTCTGTGCTCTTATGCTATCTCCCTATCAAAAGTAAAGCGCAGTCCATATATTCCATTTGGCTCTATTTATGTGGGTAGCAGTCTGCCAACTTGTAAATTCCTTGAAAGTAAGGAGCTCCATATTAATAACTACCTTCACCATATTGTTTTGTGTACAATTTGGTGCATAGAATTCGCTGTATAAGCATTATTTTGCATAGAAATCAGATGATTAAATATTTGAAAGTATTAATTTTGCAACGAAAAAGGTAAAGGTGATTTAATAAACATCAAAAAATATAAGATAAAGGAAAATTGTGCACCTTATTTACCATAATGGTAACAATTATTGTTATTTAGCAAATGATCATTGTATGTTGACTATATGTCAGACATTTTGTGAGCACCTAATTTGTAAAAACCTGATTAATTTCCGTACCATCCTTATGAGGTAAGAATTATTATTATCTACATTTCACAGATGAGTGAACAGAGGTTAAGTACCTCACTCAGGGTGACATACTTACTAAGTGGTAGAGAACCTAGTTTTGGCTCCATGGTCAATGGCATAATTAAAGAAATTGTAAAAATACAGATTCTATTTAGATATAAATTTACTTTCAAATTTCAAAGATATCGTGCTCTGGAAATGATTTTAAGGGCATATTGTGGATATTGTTATGGTATCTGGAAGTAGATGACCAGGGAAATCTTTATAGAGTAGTGCATTTTTAGGATTATCCATTTTTTATAGTTTTTTTTAATTAAGGCTTTTAATGTTTCCACATATTTCCTACTTGACTATTTTAGAAAAATAATTATGACATTCAATTAAAATGAATATGCAAAGATTTTCCTATGAAGTAAATTTGAAAGCCCAAAATGCTTAATGCTGTCACACAGTTAGAGGTCATTATTAGTCCCTATCATCTCATAAATGAGCTTCCTTTGATGGAATTTTATAACACTATTTCTAGTTAGGTGGAAATCCTGTCTATTCACAGTAAAAATCTAAAGCTCTATTATAATAATTTGCAGCAAATATACTGAAGCGGACGTTTTACAGTGTTTTTTCCTCCAGATCTAACATAGATGACTAACATTTAAAAGGCTGGAATTGTGTTAGACACTTTAATTACTAAATGACAAAACTGTTCCAAGAAAGATGATAAAGACCTTATTCATTTTGACCTGTGACCCAATTTTGCTCATTTTTAAAAATAATTTGTTTCCATGTTATGTTCAATAAATTGCAGATGACTCATATTCATCAAAATAAGCTTAATTGGCATATAATAGGAATCTGGCCAGAACATTTTTGAGACGCCCAAATCAGGAGCAAATGAAGCTTATAGAATGTCCTTCATCTGTACCAAATCATACATAAATGCATAACCTCACTTATGATTGAAAAACAGAGATTAGAGAAAGTTCAGTTCCCAGGGACATATCAATAACTGATTCTTAGACACATAAGGAACAAATAACTGAAGGGTTTGGTTTTGTTGTTAATTTTTTTTCACTATAGCTTGTATCTAAATTTGGAATGATCATAAATATTAAGAAAATTCCCCCAATTTTAAGTATCTATGCTTGAATGAAGATTTGGGGCAAGAAAAATGAAACCCAGTGAAATTACTTGCCCAATACTACATGATTAATGATTTGAAATATGAAATAGAACCCAAGCCTCCTGATTTTCTGTATAGTGCTACTCCTACCACATTGTATATATTCATATATATTGCATATGCCATCCAATTTATAGACAAAACATGAAATTTTATTTAAGTAGTGTATTGTTTAATTTGGATGAGCTGTTTCAATTTAGGATAACAGAGTGAGTACTTTTTTACTTCTCCATTTTTAGAGCTCACTAAAAGAAAAAAAGCACAGAAATAAAACTAAATACAATAAAGAGAGTAAGTGAGTGCTATCATGGAATGACATATTTCTTTCAACATTTTTTTGGAAGTTAGGAAGAGCATGGAAGAGTGCGAATGGAGAAAACACAACAGTGGACATTAGAGTTCAGAATATCTTAGAGAGACAACAGTGAAAATGAGAATGATATCTGCTGTTAGGAGCATGACAAATCTTTATGAAATAATTGCAGTAAAGAAAGACATAAAAAAAATTGAATTGAAAATAAAGAAATTATATAAGGGAATAAGCCTTCCCTTATCCACAGCAGATATATTCCAAGACCCCTAGTGGATGCCTAAAACTGCAATGGTACCGAACCTTATATATACCATGTTTTTCCTATACATACATACCTATGGTAAAGTTTAATTTATAAATTAGGCACAGTAAGAGATTAACAACAATAGCTAATAATAAATAGAACAGTTATAACAATATACTATAATGAAAGTCATATTAATGTGGTCTTTCCCTCTCTCTTTCTCAAAGTATCTTACTCACTCTTCTTTTTCTTGTGATGATATGAGTTAAAACGACTACATGATGAGATGAAATAGGCACTGTTATGTAGCATTAAGCTACTATTGACCTTCTGGCCCATGGGTGACCTTGAGTAACTGAAACCATGGAAAGCAAAACCATGGACAAAGGGGAAAATACTGTAGTTGAAGTTCTTTATGTAGAAATATTGATTTCCCTGTATCCCAGGGATTTACCATGTATCCCAAAACAAATAATTATTTGACACTTTATCAAAAAATAGTGTGGGGGAGAATTAAGAACCCTAGAGTGGTTGTTATGCCCACAGTAGAGCACTCCTCATCCAGCACATGAGGGTTGACACAGCTAATAACAGTTGTCCAGCCCTTTTACACTAAGTTGAAGCCTACTAGGGAGATGCCTGGGAGACTTTCCAGAAATGTTTGCCATTCAGAGCAAAGGTAAGAACACCTATAATTTTATGTAGTAGCAGACTGTGCTCACCCTCTCAATTTTAATTCTTCTATATTGTGGAGCCAACAACTACTTGTTGTAGCTTGGGTTTCCTATGAAGCCAAATCTGAGATAGAGCATCAAGCAAGAAGCTTATGAAGAAGTGGTCTTGGGATCAACATCTTTTGGGTGGAGAAAGGTAGTGGGACTGGATAAAGGGGGAAATGAGACTGTGATACAATTATGACATGGACACAGCTGACCCTGGAGGGAACTTTGAAACTGGGATAGTCCTTCAAAAGTTTTGCAGCAAAGGTTCTGGGGATCTCTGTTCCATTGTTGATTAGACACTGGATGTGAGCTACTTCAGGAAAAGCACATACCCTTTGGTTTAGTAGAACACCCATCTGAGGTAATTAAAGCAGTAGATTGAGCTGAGAGTAGTCAGTTCTGACAACCATCCCAGCAACTAGACAAATGTTTCAATCCTAAAGGGGAAATCTGAGTGGCATACCATGGCATACTCCACACCACAGATGAATAAAGAAAATGCCATTGTGAAAAAGACAAAAACTTAAATAAAATGAAAGCTACTACTCTGGGAGAAAAAAAGAAACAATTTATAGAAGAGAACAAATGAATAAACTCTACCATAGTCAAAGAGATGCAAAAGATCATTCATTATATCAAAAAAGCTAGAATTGGGTAATTGTCAAAGCTACATTAGAACAAGAAAGAGATATTATAGACTAAAAAATAATATGAAAATCAATATAAAAATTCAACTAAAAGTTATGGAACATAAGTTAAGCAAATCTCTAACAACGCAGAGCAAAACACAAGAGGTAAAAAATAGGTGAATATGTGAATAGTCACTATAGCAATCAACTGAAAAGAGTACAGAAAGAGAGAGCAGAGAAAATGAGAGAAAATATCAAGGAAGTAATAGAAGATGTCCTTCAGAGCAAGGACACACTCTTTACATTGAAGGAGCTCTTGATGCTCTGCAAAGTCTCTTTAGGGTGACTCAAGGAGTAGGACATTGGACTCATAGAGACATAAAATCCTATTACAACCAAATGTTTAATAGCTATTAATAATGTAGACTGTTTATTGGATTTTAGATTATACAGCAAATTTAGGACTAAGCACAGAAAGTTTAATTAAAGTTTTAGAATGGAAAATGAATGTTAAAAACCTCAATAATGTAAAAATTAGAGGATAGCTGACTGAGGAGGGATGTGTGTGTCCTATCCAATGCTAAGTAAACCTGTTACTGGTTCACAGATGTTGGCAGAAGACGCAAATCTTCTGGGTCAGAGACAAAGATTTATTTCTCACAGTACAGCAAGCAGTGTGATTGTCATATTTGAGTCAGTTTTTCTTTCCTCCCTAGAGCCATGGAGGATGGATCTAGCAGGATGCTGTGTACACAGGGAGTTTGCATCACAGGTGGTAGACACTGAACTTAGTGGATCTACATCTTTCCTAGCAGGCATTAAGCAAGACTTTTCTTTGTCCCAGAGGGAGCTATCAGCTCATTCTTCAGGGTTGCTCACTGTGAGCACAACCCTGGTAAAGAGCAATCAGAGCCTTATCTTCTTGGCATACCCAACAGAAGTATAGCATGAAAAACTTAGGGAAGACTTTCTCTCTCAATAAGAAGTCAAGATACTAATTGAATTTAAAGAAGCAGAAAATAGAAGCATAAGACTATCAGTTAAGTTCCAAATGTAACCAATAGACTAACTAGAAATGATAATGTGACTCAAAGAGTGTGAGGAGGACATCAAATGTAATATATACCAATATTTCATGATTGCAAATAAATATGGTCTAATAACGTTAACACATCTGGAAAAAGTAATTAAAGCTTACTATTTAGAGAAATGGAGACAGCCATCAAAAAGAACTAAAAACGTATGTATTTAAAAGAGACTGATTTTAAAGTCAGGTTGAAGATGTGGGAGAGAAGATGGTTTTTATCCTGTTTTCTGTAGGTTCTTACCCATGTATTCGTGTGTGTGCACGATATACACACACACGCATACATGGGTAAGCTTTCTTGAAGTTTAGACTTGATATATTTCTAAGTAATTATAGAAAATAATGCTAGAAATACCATCTGCAATTACAAGAGACAACCAAACTCATCATTTGTCAGTCAGAATATTCAAGGTGTTGAGATTAACAGAACAAAAGAGTAGTTTAGGAGAGAGGCAAGTTTTATATTCTGTTAGCTGAGACTCTGTACTTCCTTTCAAATTAGGAGACAATTAAAAACAATTATTTTAGTGTTTCTTGAGTGTCTATGTGCTAGACAGTATTTTCGGTGACAGAAATACAGGGTGAATCTTCCTCTGCTGGAATTCCCAGGTTCATAAGGGAAGAAAGACACATAAGCTAATAATTATAATACATCATGTTAATTTCAAAATCTAATTTTTCAAGTTTGACATTTTTTGGTTATTATCCATTTATATTATCACTTAAACATCATTTTATAATCTAAAGTTATACATGCAACCTCAAATCACTTTTGCTTCTTTCTGCAAGAAAAAAGTATAAAATGTTCTAATGCTAAATTTGGCTTACAAAACTTATTAGGAAATAGGGTAGACTATTGCTGAGGAAAAAATAAAAATCTGCTCATTTACATTTTATTTTTTGTAACCTTAACTGTCTTCTTTCACTCTGGATAAATAGGAAGATTAATTCTCAGGGATTCCTAGAGCCCTTCTGGCCTTTAAATTAGATCAAGCTAGGAGTTTTTTCCCTTGTTACACCACTTCTTCCCTGCTGGCATAAAGCCTCTTGTCTCAGTCACTTGTCTGTAGAATGTGCTGTTTGTCTTCCCAATGCAATTGAGAATCCCTTGTGTTTATCATTCAGCAAACTAAGAAAATATCTGGGATTTGAAATGCTCATCTGCATAAAAAATATGTATGAATACTATTAAGCAAATATTGCCATATTTAATGAGTATTTCAATAATTGGAAATAAGGAATCTTATTAAGGAGCAACAATTTTAGGAAATCATATTACAACATGATCAGGGTATTATCTATTAGATTACATATTTAAATGTAGTGCAAGTATTTCTGTGTAACTGTTGTGCATAAGAAGTTCTATGTTATTAAAGGAGAAGCTACTGAGACAGTTTGGTGGTCACATGTATTTTCACTGACTAATCCTTTAAATCAAAAAAGTATCCCCTTACAAGGCTACACTAAACTTTTCCAGAAGCATCTGAAATTTATACAACTACTCTCATAATAATTGTGGAACATGAAAATATTAAGTAAATGTAAAGTTTAAAAAAGGCAGGATATAAACTGTCTTTATATTATTACTGTGACCAAGTAAATAACACATTTAGGCATATAAACAAATACTTAGCGTACATAAAATGAAAGGTTGTGTTGCATAGGATTATGATTGGTGACCTTTTATTAGAGTTTAATAGAAAGTTTAGTAGTAAACTTTCTGTAATGCTATTATATTTCCTTTCTTAATCAAATTTAAGTGTTTGTGATAGAACTCTATATATTGTGATTTTTTTGAGGGAAAGTCCATTTCTCTCTCTCCTCTCTGTCTCTCTGTCTGTCTCTGTCTCTCTTTCTGTAGTCAGTCAAGTGATGTGAAGTGTATACATTAGAAGATACACTCTTTCTAATTCTATGGAGAAGAATGCATGTGATAGGAATTTTTAGTTTCTTAGTCCTACATTTGTGTGGTTAAAAACTTAAAAATTACAAAATATGGCAAACTTCAGATAATTTGTTTTAGCCAGATATGTCTCCCAATGGAGACAATATCTTGCTGCTATTTTCACCCTTTTGTAGTCCTCTACCATACTGAATCAGAGGTGAGTGGTGTGGCCAGTAGAGCACAGTGAATGTGACATGTGTACTTTCTGAGGCAAGATCATAAAAGGCATTACAGCTTCTTGCCTTGGTCTCTTGGATCATGTGTTCTGTGGAAAGCCTGTAATCATACTGTAATGTCACATAAGCAGCCATGTGGAATAGCCCAAATAGATAGGAGCTGAGGCTCCTGGCTAACAGTCTAAATCAACAAGCTGGCCCTGTGAGAGCCCTTCCTAGGAAGCAAAACCTATAGTTTCACTCAAGCTTCAGAAGACTGTAGCTCCAATGTCTGACTGTAACCATGTGAGAGACATAGAACCGGAAGCTCCCTGCTTAATTGCTGGCCCATGGAAAATGCGAAAGATTAAAAAGTGATTATTGTTGTTTTAAGTCCACTACACTTTAGGATAATTTGTTTTACAGAAAAAGATAACTAAAACAAAATCCATGATGTTTCTATTATTTAGAAATATGAAGAGCTCTGTGCTGTGCCCCAGAAATGAGCTGCCATGGATGTGACCAATAAATGTTTTCTGAAATGGAAGAGGCATTGTTAGACACAGTTTGTTTGAGCTGGCCTTGGAATGCTCACATGATGATACTCATTGACTACCTGATACTCTCCCATTATTCATTCTGGAATTAGAGGGAAGCAGAGTCCTAATGTATCAGTATAACAAAAAGGTATCACACAAAGAGGTAGGCATTTTCTGACTGACTCTGAATGTTTCATAATTCAATAAATCAAATACTTTAGCAAGCCTTTGTGCTTACCCCAACTTTAAAAATTTTTTTCTACATAGTTATGAGAAAATGTATTTTTCTTTTTGTCATTTAGAAGTGTGGTGCTTCAGAGCTACAGAGCAGTGCATAGATGAACATTAAGTACCATTTAGATCATTCAGAAATAAAATTTCTTTGTTTGAATAAAAGATTCTTTGGGGGAAAGAAAGGACGAGTTATCAATGCCAGCCAAAGATAATTTCCTAGACCTAATATTAAAACTGAATAATTATGAGAAAATAAATGATAAAACTAAAGTCTAATAGCTCATGAAATTATGATATTTTTTTTTATTTTTTTTTAATTTTTTTTTTCAACGTTTATTTATTTTTGGGACAGAGAGAGACAGAGCATGAACGGGGGAGGGGCAGAGAGAGAGGGAGACACAGAATCGGAAACAGGCTCCAGGCTCTGAGCCATCAGTCCAGAGCCTGACGCGGGGCTCGAACTCACGGACCGCGAGATCGTGACCTGGCTGAAGTCGGACGCTTAACCGACTGCGCCACCCAGGCGCCCCGAAATTATGATATTTTAAAGTTATTTGTATTGATGTGATCTAGCATCAAAATTATAATACGGGAGCATAGGTTCAAAAGGCATATTTTAAATCCTGAGTTTGTTAGTCTCAGTGCTGTGAATTTGCTGAAGTGAAAAGTTAACAGAAAATATAACCTTAGACTAAAAGTAAAAAGACACATTTTTGTTTATGCCAAGTGGAGAATATAAAAGGAAGCAAAAAGCTACCTGAACTCCTTTTGTTGACACTCTGTGAGTGATGTAAGGAAGGACCTGGGACCTTATTATTTAAGGCCTGTTTGTTAACTTTTCAGGAGCAAAGTGACATTCACTGCCTCAGAAATGTATTTTCTACTTTGTCTCAGCTACATTCGGATTCATTGTTTTGTTTCACCCTTGTTTGCTAAGGTATGTTCTGTAGCATTCATCAATATATTTCCTATGCTAAAAAGCAAAGGGGAGAACCCAACAATTAAACAACAAGACGTTTTGGCACATCAGTACATATTTGAAAACTATGCAAATAATGGTTGTAGCTTTGGACACCTCAACTTTCAACTTCAGAAATTTATATTGCTTATAACCCAACTTCAGTCTGCTACATGGGCATTGACTGACATTTCCACTATCTCCATCATGCATTTCTGATGCAGTAACTAGTATTATAATAATATTTGAATTCCTTGGTCATAATGAATGTGCCAACTACTCTGTGGAAATTTAGCATTCATGCAGTTTAAACCAACATCCCTGCTTATGCTGAATTAGATCCACTTTCCCTATGGACAAGTCTAAAGAATAAGGGAAGGAGGGCATTGGGATTCTTGAGAAATGCCTGGTAAGTTTTGGTTTTCAACAGTTGCAGATCTTTAGATTTGAAGCCTTTGAGGTGGCAAAACAGCACTGCATTCCCAAGTGTCCTTAATAGGATGGAGTTTTGTTTTTCTCCTCTGTGTCTTATCATCTGGTCACTCAAGCAGCATTGCTTGCCTGTGTTCCAAAGTGTTATGACTTCTCCATGAAAACTGGTCGTCCAGAGTTTGCCTGCACTCTTTCACTTTATAAGGGTCATACTGCAGATCTCAGTTTGAGCCAGGCCAATCAGTGTCTTGAGTAGACATCACATCACCCACCCTGTTCTTCTGCATCCTACCCTTCCACTCCTTGCCAGAGATGCCTCAAACAATCCCATTTCCTCTTTTTCTCCCAGGATGATATTCTAAAGCAAACTGACATCTGGTATACCTACCTGTCTTCTGCTTCATCAGATACTCTAAAATATATCTGAATCTGAGTTTATATTCTAGTAGAACACTTAAAGCTCATATATTCTAGTAGAACACTTAAAGCTCATAGAACTGTTAGAGGTTTTTGGTTTTGTTTTTCTTCTTTTTCTTTTGCTAGCGTGTGGTCAGTATTTAGAAGCATAGAAATTATTTCTACAACTCGTAATTGACACCATAGTGGGGAGTTAGAAATAGCACACACTGCACTGTGGATCCTCTGTTCTTGATCTTGTTAAGTAAATAATGTTCGATAAAGTAAATTAGAGGGAAAGACCATGTAATCACAGGCAACCTGTAAGCCTGAAGGTGTATGTGGAAGGGCATAAGCATGATAATAGGTCACCATTTTTCAATACCTCTGTAATATTGAGAATTAAGTTCTAGACCTTTGGAAGTAGAAGCACTTTGCCATCTAGTGAAATCTTCTCATGTAATAGATAATGTAAATAAGGGCAGAAAAGCCATTGTATCCTCTAAATCAGAATCAATTTTTCTCTCTTCTACAAGCTGTGTAATAGTTTTATTTTTTATTTTTATTCAAGTATAATTACCATACAATGTTGTATTAGTTTCATGTATATATAATATAACTTTTCAATAATTCTATACATTTTTTCAGTGGTCATCTTTATCATTTCCCTACCCACCTCCCCTCTGGCAACCACCAATTTGTTTTCTGTTTTTAAGAGTCTATTTTTTGTCTCTTTCCTTTGTTTTCATTTATTTTGTTTCTTAAATTCCACAGATTAGTGAAATCATATGGTATTTATCTTTCTCTAACTGGCTTATTTCACTTAGCATTATACCCTCTAGGTCCATCAATGTTGTTGCAAATAGCAAAATTCCATTTTTTTATGTGGCTGAGTAATATTCCATTATATATGTACACCACATCTTCTTTACCCATTCATCTATCAATGGACACTTGGGTTGCTTCTATATCTTGTCTATTGGAAATAATTTATGTTGATAATTTCTGAGTGCTCTCCATACGTTCATTACCCTACTTTTTGATAGCACTATGCTTAAGTTTAAATTTGTTATTATATGTATAGTAGGAGGTTTATTGGTTAGTATGCAAGTTGAGCTGTTGTAACACACAGATAAAAGTAGAGAGGGAGATTTTATTTTTCCTCACATATGTTAGTGATGTAGAGCTGAGAATTTCTGCTTTACCAGGTTCTTTGGGGACACAATTTTCTTCAATCTAACATTCTTATATTCTCTAAGGTTAAAATAGGGTCATGTCAAGTCCATGTTCCAGTTCTTGTGAAAGAAGGAAAAGAAATAGTGGAAAATAAGGAATTTCTTCTCCTTACACAATGAGAAGTTACACACATTATTTCCTTATAATTACACTGGTTAGTAGCAAAATACATAATCACAGTCAGCTTCAAAAAAGGATAGGAAATTCAGTCTTTGGCTGGGTCTTCAGGAAACATAACTAGATTATGTTACGATAGAAGAAGAAAAGACATGCCATCAGGGGAAATGAGCTATCTCATAACATTTATATCAAAACAGATACTTTGGCTAAGACTCTAAGATCATAGGTAACTTTGTTATCTATGATCCATGATTTGTGAAGTATACACAATGCAGATAGCCAAAACTATTTGGAAGCCTCCCTAAGTTCTCATATTGATGATATAAGAGTTTATGTGTTAGGAATTAAAGAAGAATTTGTGAGGACTATTTCTTTTAAGACATCTGAGTTGTGAAATCCTAAGAAGGAGGTTATATATTTGCTGCTAACCCCTCACTCCAAGCCTTGTGGAATGCCCTTCAGGAGACTGGAGAGCTTCACACTTCTATATTGTTTTGTGGTGGATGCCCGCCTAAAGATTGGTTTGCAGTCTAATTGCTTTGCATCTAAATCTTTTGCTTTGCAAAATCTTATTTCCTATAGACTAAAGGTGATTCACACCTGAAAAAAAAAAAAAAAAGACCAGGTGTTACTGTTGTAGATTCTGTGCAACGGGGTTGCCTGGAAGACCTGAAAAACTTCAGCTAAGAGAGGCCAGGTTAGGAGGGGTTGAGGAAGGCATAGGTAATCACTCAGAGCATAGCTGCCTTAGTTGTAGTCAAAGGGATGGCAGAATCCCATGCCTCCAACAAAGATCTCCAGAGAGTCCTGCTGAGCTTACTTAGTAAACCAATTGAAGCAAGAGAGGAGACCATCTTGACAGAGTCTTAATATTGTCCCCCAAAGGGAAAGTTGGAAAGGGTTATAAAAGGAGTGTGGAGTGGGGATGGATGGTGTTAAGGCAGCAGCTACCTGAGATTGGGCAAGTATAACAGCTTTGGGCTGGAGAGCAAAGCAAGAGGAGTATCATAAAGCAAATCTTGATGTGAAAACTGCCTATCAGAATAGTCTTGATGTATTAGCTATTACCTTGATACGTATTCTGTTTTAATTGGTTTATTTTTCTAGGAACAGGTACTGTTTGAAGTAAGCAGTTAAATAATGTTTGCTTTGTCTCAGTATTTTTTTACATAGGGACTAAAAGTTTATTTCAGCTCTAAGAAATTGCATGTGAAAGGCAGAAACGGTGTTAAACCCAAAGAACCCAATGAATACTCATGAGAGAAGGAGTACACTTCAAATATTTTACCAATTTCTGAGAGCAGGGATGGTAGATTACATGAAAATATCCCTTAGAGATTTGCTACGGAAGGATAAGTCAAGCAAAAGCTGGGAAAGCCCATGACTGTGACTCCATCTTCAGCTGCAGACTTCCTGATTAGCCGACACACATTCAGGATACAAAATGTTAACACTAAATGAATTTTAATAATTCTGACTATTAAGTAGAACTAGTCCTTATTAAATAGAACTGGTCTTTATAACTGTGAAACTTAAGCAGTATTTTGTAACCTAAAAGTGATCAGAAAAGTAGTGGCATTGTCTTGTTTTCATCCAGATGAAAACAACTTTGATGGGTGCCTGAACGGTTCAGTCAGTTAAGTGTCTGACTTCAGCTCAGGTCATGATGATCTTGCAGTCTGTGAGTTTGAGCCCTGTGTTGGGTTCTGTGCTGACAGCTCAGAGCCTGGAGCCTGCTTCAGATTCTGTGTCTCCCTCTCTCTCAGCCCCTCTCCCACTTGCACTCTGTCTCTCTCTCTGAAAAATAAACATTAAAAAAATTTTTTTTAAAAAAGAACAACTTTGATAAGGATATTGAGAGACCAAACAAACACCCCCCCCCCAAAAAAAACCCACACAAAATGTGAGGGAGAGAAGAAAGAATAAGTGCTTTGGATATCACCCAGGATATCTACTTGTTTAATACAGAGAATTATATATGGCTCTAATGGGATTGAGATTTTGTTTTTGTGTGTCTTCCTTACTAGATCCTCAAGCCATCATGTCTTGCATACATACTCTACTTATGTGTGAAGAGAAAAGGTGAGCAAGTGTAAACAGTGAAGAGACTTGTTGAATAGTTTTCACTTGGTTGTATAAGCTATCTGTCAGTGTCAGTTCTTTTTTTCCTTTACTCTTTCCGTGAGATACTGCCCATATTCTCTACAGCTCATGGAGCTTCTCTAAACTAGAGAAATCCAGTTTAGTGAATCCTTGGAAAATCTGTGTTTACAACTCAATCGAAATCTAATTTAGGGTTTTTAGTAATAAATAACAGAGTTTTTAATGTATTGTCCTCTATGTTGCCAGATCACACTCACCAAATACCCATTGTGTGTGTGTGTGTGTGTGTGTGTGTGTGTGTAAATAGGTGATATATACACTGGTTGACATATGAGTAATATGTAGTCATTGATCTACTTCTTTTTGTCTTTAATAAATGCTTTCCCCATGCTAAATATTTGAGAACCATATTGAAAAGCCATTTGATACATCAGGCCAAATCTAGGCAATATCTGTCAACCTAATTTGTTCCAGATTGAAGAAAGTTTTTAAATAGAAAAGAAACTGGAATCCAAAAACCAAGATTATTTTACCCATCAATGTCATTGTGTACAACTCTAGGAAAACTCATTTGCTATGGCTTGCTTACTTTCCCCATTTATAACATGAAGAATAATTATTTACCAGTTAAAAAATTGAACCCTGTAGAAAAAGATGACCTTCTTAATGTTGTGGCTATTGTTTATATGTTTGTTTTCCTAGAAGAAAGAACTGGGGTTTAGTACTTATTTTTTCTCCCATTTTGATAATTTTTCTACGGAACTGATCTACTTATTTTGCGTTATGTACTTCTTAGCATTATGGAAAATGGGGAGACCATGGTAAGGAAAGACTGGCTAGAGAAACTAATCAAATATTTGTCCTTGGCTTCTAATGTATTTTTATTACAAGCAAAGCCCTGCTTTTTTGACCTTCCATGATTAAATCATTTGTTGAACTGGGAGATAGTTTTTAATATGAGAGTGTTTTTCTTTTCCCAGACATTAAGTATGGGATTGTACCTTTAGATAGGACTAAATGGTAAAACATGTTTGTAATACCAAGAGGGGCCATTAGGAAGGAACAAATAATATCCCCCTATATTATCCAAATTTAAGGTTTTAGTAATGTTATCTGGAGATGGGTGGAATATAGAATATAAGTATAGAACATAAAAATAAAGAATATAAATAATGCTATCAGGTAAAAGACAAGTTGAAATCAGTTCAGCCACTTATTATTTATGTGAATTTAAACTTCTGTGTTCTCCATCTGTATATTTGCAATAATAAGGCTTACCTCATGGTCTTGTGAAAATTAAATGAGAGAATGAATGTTAAGGAACGTTGTTCACTCTGAGCTCATGGGAGGTGCACAGCAAATGATCCTTCCCTTTCTTCCTTTCCTTACCAGAATAATTGATTTTCCTTTCAGTTGACTAATCGGTCTAATTGAAACAGTTTAATTATAGGATTTATAATTTTACATACTCCTGATTATTTATTTTACCTCTCTTTTCCCCCTAGTAATTTGTCTCTCAAAATGGTTTATAATTCCTTGTTAAACTTTGCCATAATTAAAAAGTATAAATTACTTCAGGTGCTTTTGTAAAGTATGGTGTGTGTAAGTGCGGTAAGCGTGCATTTTAGATTAGTTCCTATATTCAAGCCAGAGGCAGGTAACCTTGCTGCAGAGGAGACGAGAGGAAAGATCACTTCCAGAAAGAAATCCTGCTGCTTGTATCTTTTGACTACATGTGTGATTATTCATCATGATGGCAAGTAAGGATGTCATCTTTCAGTCAGCTTCTATGTGTGATGCATCTGGTAATATAAAATATGAAAAAGTTAAATTACATATGGGTGCACAAACAAAAACACAAAGAAAAAGATATCATATTACACCTTCCTTTTTCAAATTTGAGAAATTTAATTATAAGGCACATACTTCTTTTCCTTCTTCAAAGCTTATTAAGTTCCTTTTCCTTACAGGCTAGTTTGAGAAATGGCTGATCATTCTCTTTTCATATGACCAAGTGAGAAGGGTCTTAATGGGCCCTGAGGGGCAGCAGATGAGAACATTATGGCCTAGCCTGGACTGGTCTGAGAGTCTCCTTCCCTCCAAAGTAGATCTGGCATTTTGAGATAAGATTCTATGCCCTTAATATCTATAGAAATGTTATTCTTGGACTGAGCAACCCCAGAGATGACTGTTCACTTTGTAATGTGGCCGACTAAAGCTGCATGTATAAACTAAAACAAAAAAAACAGAAACAAAAACATGTTTTAAAAGGCATTGTTTTATGTAGTTATATAATGGTTATATATCTATATGCAGATTATAAATATGATTTGTATCAGATGTACTTTTCTCTATTTTTTCCATGTAGTACAATTGAAACCACTGGACATTATCTATAAAACAACATAAAAAGACTCTGAAACATGGAGAAAAGAAGGTAGCCTGGCTAGGGACCTCAGAATCCAAGGAACAAAACAGTGATGAATTCTCTGGGGTTTTTCATGTATTTAAGACCTGGACTTGGGGGTGTCTGAGTGGCTTACTCATTAAGAATCCAACTCTTGATTTCGGCTCAGGTCATGATCTCAAGGTCATCAGATAGAGCCCCACACTAGACTCTGTGCTAATGGTGTGGAGCCTGCCTTGGGATTCTCTCTCTTCCCCCTTGATGCCCCTCCTCCACGCATTCTCTCTCCTTCTCTTTCTTGAAATAAATAAATAAAGCTTAAAAAAAAAGACCTGGACTTGAAGAATTTGTCAGCTAAGAGAGCCAAGTGCACAGACCAAAAGAAAACCCCAAGAAAAGCCTCATCTCTGTAACCGAAGGGCCAGAATAAAGGGCAGCCTAACACCATAGAACATTTCTTAAACAGCCACCTCTCTGTTCTTGCCAAATACCACAGAAAACCATGCTCTTCTCCCCCTGACCCCCTAGAGAAGGTTGAGTTGGGGGCAGAAGCTTCCACCCTTGCTACACAGCAATGAAACACCTAAAGCCTTCTGCAGAGATGATAGCAGAATGACTAAGTGGAGAGGCTGGACTTGCATCCCTACCAGGAGGTAATGACCCTCCAGTCTCCCTCGGTGTCAGTGGAGACCACATGGGAAATCTGAACTTCCATCCCACCCAGAAAGAGGAGAGGGTGCCCCCCTTGGGGGTCAACAAAGGCAAATGGGCAGCCTATATCATATACACACTCGGCAGCAGCAAGGCATGCCCCATAGCCCTCTTTGCTTTATCCTGCCAGAGTAATGTCAGAAGAATCCAGCTGAAAGTGCAAGTTTAAATAAGAGCCAGAATGTAATGGCCAGAATATCCAAATGCCCGTGTTTCGATTGAAAACCACTCATAACAAGAACCAGATCACAAACTGAATGAAAAAGGATAATCCATAGATGCCAACACTGAGATGGCAGACATGTTAGAATTGTCTCAGATTTTAAGACAGTCATGATAAAAATGCTTCAATGAGCAAATAGGAGCATGTTTAAAACAAAGAAGAGGGGCGCCTGGGTGGCGCAGTCGGTTGGGCGTCCGACTTCAGCCAGGTCACGATCT
>NW_024412397.1:44256770-44287629 GCF_014898765.1 Herpailurus yagouaroundi | reverse complement strand
TCACTGGATGGACTCAACGCAAAATGGAGAGAACAGAGGGAAAAAAAATCAGTTAGCTTGAAGATAGGACGAAAGAAAATTCCCAATATAAACAACACAGAAAAAATGATTGAAGATAAATAAACAGAGAACCAAGGAACTGTGGAAGCATAACAAAAGACTTCAAATTTATTTCATGACATTTTAAGAAGGAGAGAGAAAGAAGGTCAAGGGTAAAAAGTATTCAGAGAAATAATGGCTGAAACTTCCTAAATTTGACACAATTTCTAAACATACAGAAATAAGAAGCTGAATGAAACACAAATAGAAAGAACCCAAAGAAATCTAGACCAAGATACATCACAATGGTACTTCTGAAAAATAAAGACAAAGCAAAAAGTTTTAAAAGCAGTGAAAGAGAAATGACACCTCACATATGGGTGAAAAATAATTAGAATATCAACTGATTTCTTGTCTGGAACCATAGAACCCAGAAGGAAAAATAAGCAGCATTTATCTAAAGTTGCAAGAAAAATCTATCCACTCAGAATTCTATATCCAGTAAAATATTGTTTGGCATTAAAGGGGAAGTAAAGATTCTTAGATGAGAGAAAGCCAAAAGAATGTGTTGTCAGCAGACCTACTGTGAAAGATTGGCTAAGGATGTTATCTAGGCAGAAAAGAAATGATAAAAGAAGAAACCTTGGAACATCAGAAAGGAAAAAAAAGAGCTTGATAAGCAAAAATATGGGTAAATTCAATAGACTTTCTTTCTTTTAATTTTCTAAGTTATATTTGATGATTGAATAAAGAATTATAATACCGTCTAATGTAGTTCTAAATGCATGTAGAGGAATTTTTTAAAGCAATTGTTTTGTAAACAGGAGGGTAAATGGACATAAAGGGAGATACCACATCACTTGAATTGGTAAATGACTTGAATAAATGATGAATTATGTAAATATATAATGGATTACCTACAACAATCACTAAAAAAGCTATATAAAGAGATTCAATAAAAAACAATCTGTCAAAATGGAATTCTCAAAAATGATCAAGTAACCCACAGGAAGGTTAAAAAACAGGAAGCTTGTAAAAAAACAGAACAAACAGATAACAAAAATAAAATGGCAGACTTTACCCCTACTCAGTAATCAGTAATTATATTATATGTAAATACTTTGAATATACGAATTAAAAGAAACTGGAAGAGTGAATTAAAAATATGACAGGGGTGCCTGGGTGGTTCAGTGGGTTAAGGTCTCCCGACTCTTGATTTCGGTTCAGGTCATGATCTCATGGTTTGTGAGACTGAGCCTTCTGGCATTGGGCTCTGCACTGAGTGTGGAGCCTGCCTAAGATTTTCTCTCTCCCTCTCTCTTTGTTCCTCCCCAACTTGTGTGTGAGCTCTCTCTCTCAAAATAAAGAAACTTTAAAAAACATGAAAGAACTATATGCTGTCTACAAAAATTACTTCAATAAAGGATATAATAGTCAAAAGTAAAAGAAAAGAAAGAACATACCGTGCAAACATTAATAGAAAAAAGTCAGAAGTGGCTATATAAATATCAGGTAAAGTAGCAAAGATAATTGGCAGAGGCAGAGAGAGACATTGTAAATTGACAAAAGTGTCAATTCATTGAGAAGACATAGCAATCCTAAATGTGGATTTATCAAGCAGGAGACATCAAAATATTTGTTGCTAATCCTGATAAAACAAAAAGAAGAAATAAACAAACGCACAATTACAGTTTTGTGAATAAAACTGATAGAAATGATAAAATTGAAAGAATAAACAGAAAAATGCACAATTATATTGATGACTCCAACACTTTTTTCTCAATAGTTAATGGAACAAATAGAAAACCAGCAAGGGTATAAAATAACTGAACAACACCGTTACATGAAAGAATCCAATCACATTTATAGGACACTTAACCTAACAAAAGCCCAACATGCATTTTTTTCAAGGGCCCACATAACATACACCAAAATATAGATCTTTCTTGACTTACTGCAAACAAATTGTAAGTTGAGAATATTGTAAGTCAAAAATGCATTTCATACACTAAACCTACCAAACATTGGAGCTTAGATTTGCTTACTTTAAATGTGCTTAGAATATTTACATTAGCCTACAGTGGAGCAAAATCATCCAACAAAAGCCTATTTTATAATAAAGTATTGAATATCTCATGTAATTTGTGGAGCAAAATCATCCAACAAAAGCCTATTTTATAATAAAGTATTGAATATCTCATGTAATTTGTTGAACACTATACTCAAAGTGAAAAATGGAAGGGTGCTAAGTGTATTAGTCATTTATCCTCCAGATCACATGGCTAACTAGGAGCTAATGGCTCTTTGCCAAGCATCACAAGAGAATATGCTATCTCTCTTATCACTAACCTGGGAAAAAAATAAAAATTCAAAATTTGAGAAACAGTTTCTACTTTTGTAGCAATGTAAAATTGAAAAATCATAAGTCAAACCATCATAAGTCAGGGACCATCCATAGATGATACCCTGGTCATAAACAAACCTCAACAAATTTTGAAGAATTGAAAGCATACAGAATATGTTCTCTGATCACAATGGAATGTAACTAGAAATTAACAACAGAGTGATAACAGAAAACATTTGAATCTAAGCAACATACTGTGATAGTTCATGGTTCAAAGAGAAAATCTCAAGGGATACTAAAAAAAATAATACAACACTTCAAAATTTGTGGAATACCAATAAAGCAACGATGATAGAGAAATTTATAGCACCAAATTCATACACTAAAAAGAGAAAGAGTCTGAAATAAATAATAAAGTTTACCACTTTTAAGAACCTAGGAAAAAGAAGCATAAATTAAATCCAAAACAATCAGAAGGAAAGATATAATAAAGATAATAGAAATCAACCAAACTTAAAACAGAAAAATGACAGATATAATCTATAAAACAAACAGTTGTTTCTTTAATTTTTTTTAAATGTTTATTTATTTTTGAGAGAGAGAGAGAAACAGAGCACGAGCAGGGGAGGAGCAGAGAGAGAGACAGGGAGACACAGAATCAGAAACAGGCTCCAGACTCTGAGCTGTCAGCACAGAGCCCAATGCAGGGCTGGGACTCACAAACTGTGAGATCATGACCTGAGCAGAAGCCGGACACTCAACCGACTGAGCCACCCAGACGTCCCAAACAGTTGTTTCTTTAAAAAGATGAATACAAAAGCCTAGCACGACTGACAAAGAAAAGACACAATTTATCAATACCAGGAATAAAACAGTGATACCACTATAGAAGTAGCAGTTGTAAGAGGATATTATGGCAAATAAAATTGACAACTCAGATGAAATGGACCAATTCCTTGAAACACAAACTACCACAACTTACCCAATATGAAATAGATCATTTAAACCCTAATATAAATATTAAGGATATTGACTTTATAATTACAAAAAAATTCCAATTCCATTGGGTCTAGATGATCCAAATGAATAATTTTAATGAAATTGTGTAAGCAGGAATTAACACTAATTTTATACAATTTCTCCCAGAAATTAGAAAAGGACGGAACACTTCTCATTTTATTATGTGAAGCTACTATTTTCTTGATATCAAATCAAAAGAGTGAAAGAGAGAATTACAGACCAATAACCCTAAAGAATAATAGAGGCCAAAATTCTTTTTTTAAGTCTATTATTTATTTTAAGAGAGCAGAGGAGGGACAGAAACACAGAGTGAGAAAGAATCCCAAGCAGGCTTCATGCTGTCAGTGCAAAGCTCCACATGGGGTTTGATCTCACAAAAAATGAGATCATGACCTGAGCTGAAATCAAGAGTTGTATGCTTAACCCACTGAACCACTCAGGTGCCTCTGGATGCCAAAATTCTTAACAAAATATTGCTAAATAGACTTCAACAATATATAAAAGAATTATACAACATTACCAAATAGTGTTTATTTCAGATATGCAAAACTGGTTCAATATTAGAAAATCAATAAAGTAATCCACTATATTAACACAATGAAGAAGAAGAAACACATGCTTGTATTGAGAAAAAGCATTTGACAAAACTTGACAACCATTCATAATAAAAATTCTCAAAAAAAATAGGTATATAGGAAAATGTCCTCAATTTGAAAAGGGCATACAGAAAAGCCACAAATGATATTATGCATAATGATGAAAGACTGAATGCTTCTCTCAAGAGATCAGGAACAATGTAATATTGTCCTCTGTCATCTCTCTTATTCAACATAATACTGGGAGATATGGCATTAAGAAAAGAAAATAAAAGGCATTCAAATTGGAAAAGAAGGAATAAAAGTGTCCTGATTTGCAGGTAACAATATTGTCCACATAAACAATCCTGTAGAGTATTTAGAAAACTCTTATAAAAATAATAAGTGAGTTCAACAATGCCACCAGATATAAGATCAATGTATAAAACAATTACATTTTTATATACTAGTAATGAAAATGTGGACACTAAACTTAAAAATATAATACCATTTACTTCATTTCCCTTAAAAATTGCACTCCTGTGTATATACCCCCAAAATACAAAAACACTAATTCGGAGGGATACATGCACTTCTGTGTTTATTGCAGCATTATTTACAGTAGCCAAATTATGGAAGCAGCTCAATTGTCCACAAATTGATGAATGGATAAAGGAGATGTGATTTTATATATTATTCAGCCATAAAAAGGAATAAAATCTTACCATTTGCAACAACATGGATGTAGCTAGAGAGTATAATGCTAAGTGAAATAGAGGAAGAAAAGTGCCATATGATTTCCCTCATATGTGGAATTTAATAAAACAAATGAACAAAGGAAAGAGAGAGAGCGAGCGAGAGAGAGAGAGAGAGAGAGAGAGAGACCAAGAAACAGACTCTTAACTATAGAAAACAAACTGATGGTTACCAGAGGGAAGGTAGGTGGGGAGTGAAATAGGTGAATGGGATTGAAGTGTACACTTACCATGATGAGCACTGAGTAGCATAGAGAATTGTTAAATCACTATACTGCACACCTGAAACTGATATAACACTGTATGTTAACTACACTGGAATTAAAATAAAAACTTAAAAAAGAAAGTGGGAAAATCAATCTACTTAATTTCAAAACTTTTTATACCTACAGTTATCAAGACTGTGTAGTAATGGTGGAGGGATAGACACATGAATCAGTAAAATAGGAGAGAACCCAAAAATAGACCCACAGAAATATACCCAACTGATTGTTGACAAAGGATCAAAACAAGTCCAATGGAGAAAAGATTGCCTTTCTAATCAATGGCAACTGAACTTTAACTTAGGTTAAAACAGAACAAAACAAAGCATCTTGATCTAAATCTCACACCTTGTACAATAATTAGGTTAAAATGGGTCACAGACTAAAACAGAGACTAGAAAACTATCAAGCATTACATAAAATCTTCAAGATTATATCTTCAAGAAAATAGAATGCATAAGAGGAAAAAGTGGTAAGTTGAATCATTACAATTAAGATCTTTTGCTCTGAGAAAAACACTATTAAGAGGATAAAAAGATAAGCTATAGAGTAGGAGAAAATAATGTCAATCCACACATGTATGAAAGAACTAGTAAATAGAATATATTTTTAAAAAATCCTCAAAACTCAATAGTAAACAAAAAGTCTAATTAGAAAACGGGCAAAAAACTAAAGAATTTAATGGAAAAACATCTAATGCTGGCAAATACAGGAAATGGTAGTCAACAACATCAGCCATCGGGAAATGCAAATTAAAACCACATTGAGGTACCATGACTTCTGTATCATAATGAATGAATTTTTTGAAAATATAGTGACAACACCAAATGATGAGTGAGATGCAGAGAAACCGAGACCCTTACACGTTGCTAGTAGCAATGCAAACTGATACAACCACTCCTGAAAACAGTTGAAAGTTAAACGTAAAAACAAACAACTCTGTGTGCAACTACCATTCCATCCATCAATTTCATCTTGGTAAATTTTCCCAAGCAATGAAAACTTAAGTTCACTTACAGGTATTCTTAGAAGTTTTGTTTGTAGTAGCCCCAAACTGGAAACAACCAATGTCAATTCCAAAAGATTATATACTGTTGTAATTTATTATATAACATCACCTTTTAAAAAATTATTATTTTTTAATGCTTATTTACTTTTGAGAGACCGAGAGAGACAAGAGTGTGAGCGGGAGAGGGGCAGAGAGAGAGGGAGACACAGAATCCAAAGCAGGCTCCAGGCTCTGAGCTGTCAGCACAGAGCCCAACACGGGCTCGAACCCATGAAACATGAGATCATGACCTGAGTGGAAGTCAAACACTTAACCAGCTGAACCACCCAGTCGCCGCTAACATCACCTTATATATTAGTGCAACTCATAACATTCTTGAAATGACAGGATATAGAACTGACCAGTAGTTGCCAAGGGTTAAGGATAGGATGGCGGGAAGGGAACCAGGTGTGGCTATAAAAGGGCAATGTGAGGAATCCTTGTGATGATGGAAAAAGTTCTGTACCATGATTGGATCAATACTAATATTCTGGATGTGATATTGTATAGTAGTTTTGCAAGATTTAACCATCGAGGGAAATTGGGTCGAGTCTGCACAGGATCTCTTGTAATTTTTACAAGTGCATATTAAAAAGGGAAAAACCCACTATCTTTCCACCCATGAATTTGTTTTGTTTTGTTTTGCTTTCACATAAAGCACTTCACTTCTGACAATTTTGGTCACGAAATTTGTGGGGGTTTTCCCCTACCAAGCAATTAATTCTCTGCGACACTATAACTTAACTCCATTTTAACATTATCTATCTGGAAATAGTGTCAGATTCTGCAGGTTAAAAACTGAGTTCTACAAGACTACCCACACCCCTCAATGCCAGACACCAATCACGCATACAGGTTGTCATCTCTGCTTTTGATAGTGAAAGCTCCAATGATCCCCTCCTTGAGATCAATTGATTTGCTAGAGCAGCTCATGGAACTTAGAATAGTTTACTGACATTTCCTGGTTTATTATAAAAGGACATGACAAGGGAAACAAATCAACAACCAGATGGAAGAGATGCAGAGGTCAAGGTGTGTGGAAAGGCACACAGAGCTTCCTCTCCCTCTCTGGGTATCCCACTCTCCAGGTGTTCACCAACCCAGAAGCTCTCTGAACCCTGTACTTAGGGTATTGGAAGGAGGTTTCATCACACAGATACGTGATTATTAACTCCATTTTCAGCTCTTCTCCCTTCTCAAGAGAATGGGGGCAAGGTTGAAAATTCTACACTTCTAATCATGACTTGATCTTCCTGGTGACCAGAGCTCATCTAGGAGTCATCTTGGAGTCCACCCAGAGTTGCTTTATTAGAACAAAAGGCACTCCTATCACATAGGATATTACCAAGGTTTCAGTAGCACTAATTTCAGGAACCAGGGTCAAAGATCAAATATCAGAACAAAAGATGCTTCTGGTGCTCTTACCACTTAGGCATTACAAGGATTTCAGTCGTAGGGGTGCCTAGGTGGCTCAGTTGGTTAAGCATCCAACTTCAGCTCAGGTCATGATATCTGTGGGTTCGAGCCCCATGTTGGGCTCTGTGCTGATCGCTCAAAGCCTGCTTCAGATTCTGTGTCTCCCTCTCTCTCTGCCCCTCCCCCACTCAGGCTGTGTCTTTCCCTGTCTCTCAAAAATGAATAAATGTGAAAACAAAATAAAACAACAACAACAACAACAACAAAGATTTTGGTAACTGTGCCAAGAACCAGGGGTAGAACCAATATATAGTTTTCATTATCTCACACATATTAATCTACCATTATTTCAAATAGTTTAATAAAAAACTCTTTTTAAGGGACTTGTGTATGTCTGTACCTCTATATACTTGCTATTAATATGATTTGTATTATATCTTTATTTATATAGGTAGTCCTTAATTCCTGCAAGTTTTGTGGTGAATTAGGAAGGGGAAAGTTATTTTGAAAAACTCTTAAGAATTCAACATTCAAGTCTGTATTCAAATTCTAATGAATACAATAACCGAATCTTTGCTACTTAAGATTTAAAACACAGGTGAAACAAAATTTCAGTCAAATCAGAACTAGTAGGGTCACATGTCCTCAGCCTACTCCTTTTACATTTTGGTGGAACACTCTTAAGTATCTATAATAACACATTGCATTGATATTCCAATTTTACAGGTTACAGGAGTCTCTCAATTCCATTATCTCTTTTTATCTTCTCACAAGAATTGCAAGTAGTTTGTAGGGCATGTATTATTACCTTCAGTTATTTTCCAAGAAATAAAATGGGAAGTCAGAGTGTTTAAATGAAGTTGCCCACATAACCGCGGTTAACAAGAATCAGAATAGGAACTGAAAGTTTGTCTTTGAAAGAGTTCCTTCTGCATGATATTGCCTCAAAATGTTAACTGCCTTCTGTTCTTATCTCCTCACACATAATAGTAATTTTTTAGACTGGAATGAGCATGAATCTGCTCTTTCCTAAAGGTGCCACTTTTAATATAGTAGTGTTCTCCTTCCTCTATACACGATAAGGTCTCCTCTGACTACATATAAATTTTCTCCAATCTTAGTTCTTGAGATGTGGTGAGCCAGTTCTTCATGACCAAGGGCATTCAAAACATTTAGTAATTTCTAGTAAAAAAAAAAAAAAACATAAAACAAAAACAAAAACAAAAAAACAGAACTAGAGGACCCATGAGGTAATCCTATATAATATACTTTTTAGACAGCATTTAGTATTTTTGAGGGAAAATAAACCTAATTTCAAAATGAAATGGAGTGCACTGAAAGAAGCAGAACATTGCCCCTTATGAACAAGGGGACCAGTTTTACCAAAACTTTGAACCAAAGTGTTTTCCCTTGTCATTGAAGGACATTTTCTCCATAATTAAAACATTAAGTATTGGTACCAGTTGGACAAACTACCTACTAAATTGACTTGACCACATTCCAGTTAAGCTTCACATAATTATGACAAATATGGTAATAAAAGCATTTAATAGTATTCAGCAACCATTCTTAATAAAATCTCAAAGGAAGATAGGAGAAAGTAAACTTGTAAATATAGCATATATTGTTTTATATGTTTTATCGAAAGATTCCCTTAGCAAACATCATTCTAAAATGTTAAAGTCATTCCATTAAAGCCTGAAACACGCTATGGATGCTATCACTAATATTATTCAACATTGTTTTGGGTGTTTGAAACAATCAATATAAACAAGGAAGGGTGTTAAATCAGTGTATGTATGTATGTATGTATGTATGTATTTATTTATTTTCTTACTGATGATATAACTGCATACCCCCAAAATCCAATAAAATCCAGCCAGAATTATCTAGAATTACCAAAGGAATTTGAGAAAAATGATACAGATAAGATCAATATAAAAAATCAAGAGCTTTGTCTATATTAGCAATAAGTCATAACAGAAAGGCGAAAACAGTTTCCCCCACAATAGCAATGATCATCACAGGATATTTATGACTAAATTTGAAAAAACTTTTGTATGAAGAAAGGCTATGAAACCCTATTGAAGTACACAGAATAAAATAATAATAGTAAGTACATAGTGGTTCTTATGACCAAAGTTTTACACTTATTTTTTGAGACTCCTAAACTCCTATGAAGCAGGTGATATTATTCTTATTTAAAAGAAGAGACAACAGAAGTACAGGGAGGTAGTATAACTTGTTCAGGTTCACACAGAGAAGTGTCAGAGCCAGGAATTGAATCCAAGATTCATGCCCTTAACCATTACAGAACACTGCCTCTGTCTGGCCTGAGTGGACATACCATCTCGAATGGGAATCCTTAACATTATGATAATGTTAATTCTTAAATTCACATATAAATGTAATTTTTTTGAATAGGATGATTTGACATAACAAATTGGTTATCACAATCTATATGTAAATGTAATGTATGGAATCTTTGGAGGGGGCTATGCTGGATAAAATGAAAGTAAATAAATAAAAGTAAATAAATAAAAATAAAATGAAAGAAAAAATATCTAAACGCCAATAAAAGTTTGTTTGTTTGTTTGTTGTAAAGACTAATGAGGGTGCCTGACTTAGGAGACACTAAAACCGTGCTTTTAGGCACTCATACAAGCTTCCTGCTAACTTTTCAGAACAGGCAAAGTAATTCTCCATTACACGGAAAGAATGGAGTATTTTATGTGTTATGTAGGTATTAGGCTGGTGAGTTTGTCAGATTTAAAAAAATTTTAAGTTTATTTATTTATTTTGAGGGAGGGACAGAGAGAGGGGGGAGAAAGAAACTCCCAAACGGGCTCCACACTTCCAGCATGGAGCCCGATATGGGACTCGATCCCACAAACTGTGAGATCATGACCTGAGCCAAAACCAAGAGTTGGATGCTTAACTGACTGAGCCAGCCAGGTGCCCCAGAGTTTTTCAGTTTCTTATTTTAACTTGTATAAGGGCATGGGTACCTGTATAGAATTTCTAGAAAACTGTACATTGTGAAAAACACACCTCAATGAAAAATACTTGACCATATCTTGTCTTCATTAACAAAACCTGTGTGTATATATATATATATATATATATATATATATATATACAGAACAGAGAATGTGCAATCTTATTCTACTTGCTTCTGGGCTATGTAGTGTGGACTTATGATTAGGGTCTTTCAAATACTTATTTATTATCCCTGTACTGTGGATACCTGATGAGTGTACTTCAAATGTTAACTAAAAGCTCCTAGGGTGTAGATTAAATTAATACATATTTATATTATGCTATCTACTAAGATATTTGAAAGTAAGTTATAGACATGAGACTAGACAGTTATTATAAGAAATTATAAGGAATAAAAGAAATAATTGACAGGTTCACTTTATGTCTGCTTTATAGTGATTTCTCAATTAAATAGAATTAATTACTTAAATTAAAAAGTATAAAATTCTAACATAAAGTAACATTACAGTGTGATCTGGTGTGAACTACCAATATATCTTCTCTAATTCTAGATGTTGAAAACATCTAACCAACCAGGGAGATACCTTAGTCCTGGCTATTTACTTAGTTCTTTGATTCAGTCCTCACGTGCCTCCAAATTATACATTAATTATCATATTCCCAGGTCACACTGTGGCAGGTTGGGTTTTTTGGGGTATACACTGAAACAGAGATTAGCATGCAGGACATTTATTAGGAAGTGCTCTCAGGATCAACATTTGTGGAAGGGAAGAGAAGAATGCAGAGTTTATTAGAGGGAGGGTAGAACCTTTGCTGATCTCATGGGGAACTTGGGGGTTGAGATGGCCCAAGAACTGTCTTGAGTTGATGTTAGGGCCTGGGGATTGCAAGGGGCTGCTGGAAGGAAATCAGACTTTGTTCAAAGCATTTTAATTAGCATTGTGTTATCACGTAACTGGATCATTTTCCTTAGTGGTACAAAAATGATGATTTGTTCTACAACAAGGAGCAAAATTATTTTTCTTCAGCGGAGGCAGTCCCCAAAGAGGGCTGACAGCTGAGGAGTGCCTTCCAGCAGCAGTCCCAGAGGCTGGGGAAAAGGCTGTCCTCCTTGAAGGGGAATCTGGATGGTACAGAGGTCACGACACACACTCTGATCTACATGAATGTTGTTAATATTAGAGTTGGGTAATAATTCTAGGCTACTACCAATCTGTGTCTATAGTTTCCTTACATTCAGATTTGAAGGCAGAGATTCAACATGAAGCATAATCATAAACTCCGCAAGTGTTTCTATGTGATAGGGAACAGATCCGGTGTACGTTCCCATCATTTCAGAAAATTTGCCTTTGGATCCTTCCTGAACCAGCCTAGGAATTCCTTCTTTATGACAAGTTGAAGAGAGTTCTTTGACAAAAGATAATAACGTTCAGTCTGACTAGTCTCTACCGAATTCCCCCAGTGTGCTTGCTTCACTGCCAAGAAACTCGTGACGATTATTTCCAATATCTTTGCAGAAAATGAAGGCCCTTTTCTTGCTATTTTTCTGGGATTTTTTCTGTCAAACAGTTGAAGCCACAATAGATGTGTGCTTACTTTACAATTACATCATGAATAAGGGCATGCAATTTTTAATCTTTGCTTTTAGTTATTTACCAGTAAAAACATAAAAAAAATATTTGCTAGAGGTTAGAGATTTTCAAAGGCATTGGTCAACTAGCAGAAATAAATTTACCAGATGACCTGTCTGCCAAATTATTTTGAAATTTGGTTTCACTAAAATCTCAGAACCAATCATTTAAGTCACAATTTGTGTGTTGGGGGGCTATAAGTGAATAGGATGTCCCTCATAATATTTGGGACATACTTCTACTACAAAATAGTTTATCTGATATTCAAATTCAACTCGGCTTCCTGTATTTTTATTTGCAAAATCTGGTGACACTACTCACGAGTCTTTCCTCAATAAGGCAGCTCCTTGTTCTTGAACCTGGCTTCTATCTTTGCATTGCTCTGCAAGCCATACCTTGTTCTAAATACAGAGAAAGTGTGTCATCAAGATGTTGGTCTCTGTAATTTGGCTTCTGTCTAAATTTCCAGCCCATCTTAGCAACTTATCATCTGAGGCCATAACCCTCTCCATGATCTCCCTTGCCAATGTTTAAATAATATATGTAGCTATCAAATGTGCTTTGTATAATTGACTTTCTTTTGGAATAAATAAAAACATAGGGTTTTGTATTTGGCTTGACCAGGTTAAACTGTAAACAACCTTTGTGGGTATTGCAGTCAAAGGCGCTAGAAAACCTGAGAATCTAAATCATGAGGTAGTCATGGAAAGCTTGGTGAGGATTTTTTCTAGCCCGTTGGCATCAGTTACTCTGCAAACCAAAAGTTAGGTAGGGCCTCTGTTGACTCTGGTTAAATTTTAGCACAACGCATAATCCATGAATGGGTGCATACAGGTGAGTATAATCTTGCCTGTGATCCCTAAATCCTCCATCAACACATAAATAACTAATGAGATCATGGCCCTTCTAATGTTTTACCAGCACGTTGGCCTGTGGAACTGAATAGCTGGTTGTAGATGAAATTGGAAAATTAAATTGCGATTTAATCATCAAGCTACAGTTTTAAACATTTTCCCTTAGATAAATAGTGAGAATATTTCTAGACTGTGAAAATATTTCTACATGGCGAGTTATTTGAAGTGTAAAATACAAAAAGAAAGCTATTAGTAAATATTTTCATATGAAATATGCATTTCCAAATGTTAGCATAGTGACCAAAAATTTTGGGGATGTTTCATAGGTATTTCAAAAACCCTTCAAATACAAAAAAAAGGGATTATTTGTATACATTTATGCATGGATAGATATATACAATTTATTTTCTGTCTGTGTATCTCTCTTTCCATCCATCTGTCCATCCATCCACCCATCCATCATCTATTTCTGTCTAATTACATATCTTTGCTTAAAAGAATAAGCTGGAAGGAAATCAACCAAAAACTGTCCTGGAGGTATGGGAAATTTATATTTTCTTCCCTTTAATTGTATCTATTTTCTAACATCTTAAAAGTTATTTATTTATTTATTTAGGTTTTTTTTTTTTTTTTTTTTTGAGACAGAGAGACAGAGCATGACCAGGGGAGGGGCAGAGAGAGAGGGAGACCCAGAATCGGAGGCAGGCTCCAGGCTCTGAGCTGTCAGCACAGAGCCCGACACAGAGCTCAAACTCACGAAAGGCAAAATCATGACCTGAGCGAAGTTGGATGCTTAACCAACTGAGCCACCCAGGCGCCCCTCTATTTTCTAACTTTTTAAGAAAAAGCCTATTGTAGTTGTCTAAGTATGAAAAGATAATCAATGTTTGTCAGACTCAGTTGGACTAATAAATATGTTTCTTTTTTAAAAAAACAATTTTTTAATGTTTATTTATTTATTTTGAGAAAGAGAGTGCATGAGTAGGGGAGGGGCAGAGAGAGAGAGGAAGAGAGCAAGAATCCCAAGCAGGTTCTACACGCAGTGTGGAGCCTGACATGGGGCTTGAACCCACAAATGGTGAGATCATGACCCGAGCCGAAACCAAGAGTTGGATGCCTAACCAACTGAGCCACCCAGGCATCCCAGAAATATAAAGTTTCTTGTAATAGCATTTTGTATTCTAACATTGTTACACTGTTGTTCAATGTCATAAAAAATATTTGTTCAACCAACACTCATGACTTCATCAGTCATCCAGTGAAGAGTTTTTGAATGTCAACTATATGCTAACCATACTGCCAGGTAAGATTGGTGGAAAGATGAGTAGATGTAATTTTTATTATGAAAGATCTCCTAATCTAGTAAAAGGGAGAATAGGCATACAGAGAAAAAAGTGATATAATGAGAGCCAACATTTGGACAGAGTTTGATAAATATAAAAGATAGATGAGCCAAACCTAACTGGAGGAGGTAGGGAGGTTTCTAGAAGAAGATATTCAAGTGAGAGGCCTTGAGAATTTTCTAGGCCTCAAACTGGGAGAGTAGACATTGTAGGAAGAAAGATCTATGTTTGTTAAGGCTTGGATATTAGTTGTTTACTTAATGTCCTATTGGACAATTAGACATTTCCTGTACTTCTCTATTATAAATGTCATAATGAATATCCTCAAAGCTTAATCTTCATACACATTTATGCTTATTTCTAGGTTGAAGGAGGATTCTAAAAGTAAAATTGCAAAGTTAATTGTTTTTGAATATTCTTAAGACTTCAGATACAATCTGCCAAATTATGATATAAATGGTTGGATTGATGCACACTCCAATCTACAAGGAATTAAAAACACCACACACACACACACACACACACACACACACACACACACACAAAACAACTAAGCATAAAAGTCAAGTAGAGAGAAAAATAAAATAAGCCAAAAGAAATTAGTAGGATAAAATTCATTGCATAAAATTAATTTAAAATAGATGAAAATCATGAAAAAGAAACTGTGAAAAGCAAATATACATAATCATTGAAATGACAAGACAAAAAGAATGGCCCAAAAGATCTAGCCAAAAAATAAAGAGGAAAAAAATACAGCAATTTCTTAACTTTTAATTTTTTTTTTTCAACGTTTATTTATTTTTGGGACAGAGAGAGACAGAGCATGAACGGGGGAGGGGCAGAGAGAGAGGGAGACACAGAATCGGAAACAGGCTCCAGGCTCTGAGCCATCAGCCCAGAGCCCGACGCAGGGCTCGAACTCACGGACCGCGAGATCGTGACCTGGCTGAAGTCGGACGCTTAACCGACTGCGCCACCCAGGCGCCCCGACTTTTTCTCTTTTATGATGTAGCTCCTATGCATTTTTAAAATTAACCAAGACTCTCTTTGCTTGGTCTAATATGATCAGTAACACAACTGAGAGCAAAATGAGAGTGTAATCATTATGCTGATGAACTTTAAGAAGAGAGCTGAGTTTGAGTCTAAGTTATGCCACACACAAATTGTATGGCTTTGGCTAAGATACCTAAACTCTCTGTTGTCAATAAGATATAATCTTTATTTTTTAAAGTTTTATTTATTTATTTTGAGAGAGAGACTGAGAGAGGCAGACAGAGAGGGAGAGAGAGAATCCCAAGCAGGGTCCACACTCACAGCGACATGGAGTTCGTGGCTTGAACTCACAAACCATAAGATCATGACCTGAGATGAAATCAAGAGTTGGACACTCAACTGACTGTTGGCCGCTTAATTGACTGAGCCACCCAGGTGGCCCTAGATGCTCTCTTAGTAAGATATAATCTTAATACCCACGACATTGATTTGTTATAAGGAATATATTTGGTAATGTATGTTAAGCAGTGATTCACGTATACTATATGCTCAGTAAATGTTAGCAAGTTCTATTATCTCCCAGAACTTCTGAAAACGCAGAATCTCTTTACCTCCCCATGACTTCTCAATCCCACATCAAGAATATTAGCCCCTCTGGTCACTGTGATTGATTCAGTATTGCTGCTACCATAACTTAATTTCTTTAACAGCTGATCCAAATTACCTCAAGAGAGACCTCACAACTCCAACTTCTCTTTGCTTATGGTACCAATTTTCTCCTTGTTTTATGGAAAATCAAAGGTAACTAGTATAGATTTCCTTTTTTTCCCCTGATTTTTACCTTAAAATGTGTCAAATGAGAGATCTTAAGAAATGACCTTTTATCATCTTGTGACTCGTATTTAAATACATACTTATTTTTATTAAGCAAAAGCAGCAATAAGTTTTGTTTAGACCCAGTCAGAAAGTAGGAGTCAACCATGAAGAAAGGTGTCTCCTCAAGGTGGATCTTTAATGACAAAAAATACAAAGATAGATTTTTACCTTTGGCACACAAAAGAGTCAGAGAAGCCCAACACTGGTAGTGAAAAATGGTTTCTTATGCTGTTGTGTTTTGAGGAGCAATAAAACACACCACTTTACTCCAAATAACTCCTCTTTCCGTTTGCAATCCATGATCTGAAATTCATATCATCCTAAAGAGGATTAGGTCACAAGGTTGGGATATTTTTTTACCCAAGAGTCATCTCTAAGAAATAAGTACATTGAATAAGGATTGAAAAGCATTAGTTGATTGGGATACAGCTGATCATTCTAAGTACTTATCAAGGTGGGTTTAAGAATAAGGGAGAGGGTAGATCACTTCCAAGATGAATGTGTATGATTTTGAGAGATGCATAGACATATGGAAAAAGGGACAGGTAGTACCAGGTTTTCATGGCATTGCTATTTTGCTTGTGCAACATCTGGAGTATAGTATTATAACAACCACAACCAGAACCACATGGAAATTACCCAACACACTTAGAATTTAAAAGGCTTCTTTGGGAACCTCATCAATTGTGTTCACTTACTCTCTTCTTGCAAGATTGCAAGCTCTATAAATGCAAGGACAATGTTTGTTTTGTTCCATGCAGTATTTCCACCAATTTCTGACATGCAAAAAAAACTCATTAAATATTTATTGACTAATTGGAGTGAGATGAAGTGAGAAATGCTATTTTCCCTCCCTTCTCATTTCTGATAATTCTTCCATAATGACCTAACTTTGTGAATAAATCCAGTCATTTTCTGCCAACTGATGTTCATCGTCTCCCTGATTATTGTTACAGTGAGCACAAGGAAGCATTCACACTGTTTTTTTTTTCTTTCTAATTTTCATAGTCACTTAGGGTTTCTCTCCTATTGCAGTCTTCATATCATGCTGGTCTCTTGATAATCTGCTCTCTCTCTCTCCTATTCCAGATTATTTTTGAAAATTCAAATCAGATCATTTTATTCTCTTGATTAAAACAATTATTTTCTTTTAAGAATAATTACAATAATGTGAAATCTGCTTAACATGGCACTTAAATTTCATGTCTGGTAACATGTACATTTTACAGAAATACCCTTTTTTTCTTTTTTTGAGAGAGAGTGCAAATTGGGGAGGGGCAGAGAGAGAGAGGCAAAAGAGGATCCGAAGCAGGCTCTGTGCAGACAGTAGACAGCCAGATGTAGGGCTTGAACTCACGAACCACGAGATCATGACCTGAGCTGAAATTGGACACTCAACCAATTGAGCCACCTGGTCCCCCACTCCAAGAAATATTCTTTATTCCAATTAGATTGACCCCTAAACTTTACACACCCTGTTCATTCTCCATGATTCCCACTTTTCTCCTGGATTGTAGCTTACTTAATTCTATTCATCCTTCTTTTTTTTTAAGTTATTTATTTATTTGAGAAAGAGATGGGGGATGCAGAGAAGGAGGGAGAGAGAATCCTACACAGGCTCCGTGTTGTTAGTGCGGAACCTGACATGGGGCTCAAATCCACGAACCAAACTGTGAGATTACAACCTGAGCTGAAACCAAGAGACAGATACTTAACAATTGAGCCATCCCTGTTCCCCATCTATTCATTCTTTTTAACTCAGTTGAACTTATTTTTGGTAATAATATTGTTACTGCTTTTTTGAACCTACACTACATCAACTGTAAAATAAAATAAGTAATTTATCTGGAAAGTTACCTTGCAGGACCAAGATTTTTAGCATTAGGACAAAACCTTCAGGTCTAAAAGTTTTAAAAGTGTTAGGTTAAAAACTCTGCCATTTTAAATTAGAATTGGAAAGGGTAATATAAGTTCATGATACGTTTCCCTCCTTTTAAAAATAAATATTTTATAAAATAAAACAAATAAGTAAATATTTTCTAATTTATCTAGTGAAAACATCTGGACACAACAACAACAAAGTAGCAATTACTCATAAAAGAAAATTTAGATCCTTGTATAAATGGCTGATTCCAGATCAAGGTGGAATTACCAAGAATCTAAAATGCTTAAGCTACAGGGCTCCTTACTTGAATGAGTCATTTACAAATCCTCATGGGCACCTTAAGAATGTGTTCTCGTGGTCACACTTTCTTCTTCTTCTTTTTTTTTCCCTTGCGAAATGCTCAAAAGCAACATTAAAAAAATTTTTTTTAACGTTTATTTATTTTTGAGACAGAGAGAGACAGAGCATGAACGGGGGAGGGTCAGAGAGAGAGGGAGACACAGAATCTGAAACAGGCTCCAGGCTCTGAGCAGTCAGCACAGAGCCCGATGCAGGGCTCAAACTCACGGGCCGCGAGATCGTGACCTGAGCTGAAGTCGGACGCTTAACCTACTGAGCCACCCAGGCACCCCAAAAGCAAGATATTTTTAACTGCAGTTAGCTACACTCTGATTTTGTCTTTGTCCTTTTTTTTTTTTTTTTTTTTTAGTAGCCTTCATGGCCAGAATAGAGCTCAGCTCAGGGCTTAAACTCATCAGACCTTGAGATCAAGACTCTGAGGTCAAGACCTGAGCTGAGATCAAGAGTTAGCTACTCAGCTGACTGAGCCTCCCTGGTACCCTACTTTGTCATAATTCTTGTGTTGGGTGGTCTGGCATTGGCCATGGACATTTTAGAGACGATGCTAACAGAAATTTGAGTGGAGATACATTCAGTGGTATATACTTATGTATATAGTCTCTTTCAAGTATAGTAACATTATTGTTAGTGGTCCTGATGTAGGATGTACATCCTCTCCCTGCCCCCTCAATGTCATACAAAGAAGATGCAAGGCTGAAGCCCTATGAAAATATGAACCCACACAAGAGAAACAAAATTGGGATGCATAAAGTGAGAAGCTAACTCTGGAAATTCCAAATATTACAATGAAATTTTGAAAGAAACCTGATAACAGTTTCCCTCAATTTGATAATAATCCTCAATCCCCATCATCATCATCATCATCATCATCACATTTTAAACATTATAGAGGAAAGATAGGGTTACCTTTCTATTCTCATATCATAATATTGTTTTCCTATAAAGAGAATCTAGGCAAAAATGTAGGAAAAAGTATTAGAGGTGTTGTGATAATAAAAATTTATGTCTTTGTAGTGGATTTTACACTATCTGTAAGATGTCTACTTTTAGAACATTGTAGCTTGTTGTGATTTTTTTTTGTCATTCTAAATAAATATTTACTTTTGTACTTCATTTTGTATTAATTTTTCATTTTTTTCCCTTAATGAGGACCTGCAAATTGAATAATCTGTCTCTCAAAATCTGGATCCACATGACACCAGGTTTGAAGCAGGAAATATACAAACTGATCCCAGGACAGATTGTTTGCTAGAAAGCAAATAAGCAATCCAACACTGCCTGGCTTGTGCCAAAAAGACACTGGAGCCTGTTTGGAGTAGCTCCTGCTGGCCTACAGTGGGATCATTTGATAATCAAAATAACTTCAGCTGATAAAACACTTTGTATACACGCATAAAAATCATGACAAGAAAGAAAAAGACACACAAAACAACACTCATTGGACATTTTGGAGGTTGCACCAACTCATTATTCTGAAAATTGAAAAGAGGTGTAGGAGAGGAAGACATTTTCCTCAGCCCTCTTGGGGTTACTCGCCGAGTCTGAAGATTAAACTGACAACACAGATTAACAGGAGAAAAGCAAATCAATTTATTTAATATAAGTTTTACTTGCACAGGAGGCTTCATATGGAAATGAAGACCCAAAGGAACAATAGGACCTGAGTATTTTTATGTGAGGCTTGATGAAGAATGGGCAGTGGTATATGAATATGATGGGTTAAGGAGTATGCATAAATGTTGTGAAATAGGGGAGCTTAGCAAGGCCTGTTAGGATTCCTCTCTCTTAGAGGAAAGGATGCTTTCTTTCCTCCAGGTAGAAGAGTAAACCTCTCACATGAGGGTTTTATGTTCTGTTTCAGGAGAGAAGGGTGAGGGGAAGAGCAAAGATTTTCTTAAACTTCTTCAGCTTAAAATATTCAATATCCCAAGATTCCATATTTTGGGGCAATATGTCCTGAACCCCATCAGAAGGCAATCCTTAAGTATTGACCCTGCCTTTCCTATATGAAAAATATTTCAGGGACAACAGTAGCCCTAGTGTATGAAGGAAGTCCTGCACAGAAAAATCCCACCTAATAATGGCAACAGGAATGATAGGATGAGAAAAATCACTGTTTTGTGATCTCAGTGGAGTAATTAATCCATTCAATGATTGCCATCATTTGATAGTAAAGAAAATTGGTGACTGTTGATGAGGAACTTTTCAAATTGGGAGATGGAACACTGTTGTGACAATATACACACTCCTCACCATGCTACCAAGGTGCTTTTCTTAGAAAGGGGTTTGGAATAAGCTGCCAAATTTCCTCTATTTATTCCCATCTCTACCCTGTCTTATATGACTTCATCAGCTTCTCCTTAGTGTCCTGACTCTACAAAGGATTTCCTATATGTATATTTTTTTGGTCATGTGATTGGTAGAAGAAACATGGATGAAAATAAGAATTGGATATATGATTAAATCAAAATCTTATGTGGAAGTAAATCTAATTTTTTTCAAAAATTTTCCCTTTAAAAACTGCTAGCAATGCTAATTCACAAGCTACAAGTTGTCTTAAATATACCATCTTTTAATTCTGAATTGCACATATGTATGTGCAATTGAATTGTATCTATACATATCTATTGTATCTGAATTGTATCTATAATATCTATTTTTTATGTAAATTTCTAAACACACAACTGTCTTTGAATGACATTTTATAGTTCCTAACCTATAAATTGAAACAAATAAGTTGCATTGTGCTTATTATATTATTACTTAAAAAATAGGGCTCCCTGGGTGGCTCAGTCAGTTAAGTCTCCTACTTTGACTGAGGTCATGATCTCACAGTTCATGATTTTGAGCCCTGTTATCAGGCTCTCTGCTGTCAGCATGGAGCCTGCTTCAGATCCTCTGTTCCCCTCTCTCTCTGCTCCTCCCCCACTTGCTCTCTGTCTCTAAAAAATAAACATTTTAAAAAAATTTTTAAAATAGATAAAATTTATGAGGACACTGTCTCTATTTTGTTAGCAAGGTAGTATTTGGTTAAGATGCTATTTATTTCCCCTGTTAATTTCCTACAGTTAGTTGAGCTAACTTATCTTCAGCATGTAGAATCTCGCATTAGTAGCTGGTTCAACTCTTTTAAGGAATTTTATAGAAGGTTCCTCTGAGAGACTAGAAATCTCAAGAGAATTGCATGAGAATAGAAAGTCCCTGTTTCTATCCTGAGATAGAGCCTCTCTCAGCATATAGCAATGATATTCCTTCGTCTTCTAAAGGACAGTTACTCCACTAAATTTGAATTCAGGCTTTTAGAGATAATTATTGCTTAAGGAAAATATAAGGGGACTTGTGGGATAACTGGGCAATCTGTGATGCAACACATGGGTTCTTGCTTAGGGAATAGGCAAATGGAAAACACAGGAGGTAAAGCCAGGTATGGTTTATTGGTTTATGATTTGAGAGTGAGTTTCAAGTTAACTATTTTTGGGGGGGGGGAACAGCTAGAATCTTGACAGAAAAGCAAGCAAACAAACTAAAAGCATATATGCTTTAAAATCTACCATACACCTGTCAAATACATTTACTAAGGAAAAATCAAACCGCCCTGCCATTCCACGTTAATGCCTTCCACTTTTATTCAGCCACTCACAATAGTGGGCCTCCAGGTTACCCTAGATTCCTTCCCAGCACACACAGTGCTGTGTATACCTTTCAGTGGCTTGTGGTGTAAATTGTGGATATGACACAAGCTCTGAATGTTGGGCATTTCCTTAGACCACGTGCCAGCTTGCTCTCTGGCATGAGTGCCCCAGCCTGTGCTTACAGCATAGCAGGATGCCTCTTAGAGTCGCAGATTCCCCATCCACACTTGACATTTTCCATTTTACTAACATTTGCCAGTGACAGCTTGTTGCTGTCTTCATTTGCATTTTCCTGAGTATTATTGACTCCTTTCATGCGATGGTTAGTTTTGAGGAGTTTCATTTCTGAAAAGTGCATGTTGATATCCTTTCGTTGGGTAATTACACTAAAATCCGATACCACCATCTTGCTTCTTGCTTGCAAAGAAGCTGCAGTGGGCATTTTTAAAAGCTGTTTTCTCAAGTTGCAGTATCTGTTTTTTTTTTTTTTTTCTATCGACATTTACATCTGAGATATTCTTATATAACCCAGTTTATAAAATTTCTTTCTCAGAGAGATATAAAGTTGAAAGAAGAGATTGTATGAGCACAGAAAGTGCTTCAGGCATATCTTCTCCTGGAAAAAATAAGGAAGAATGAAAGGGAATATATAAGATCGGGTCCCATTAGAGGTGATAAAGCCAGGGGAGAATAAACCCATTTGGACGATATCGGGTCACCCCTAGGATGCCTGGCAGCAAGAATGACTTGTGCTATCACACAAATAGGATTAGGTGTGAAAGTCCAAGAAAAAAAGTATATTCTGTCAATGGTTCCCCCACTCACATCAACTTTTAAATGTGGTTTTGGAATTTACCATTAAGTGAGAAATGACTTTTAAAATGGTTGAAAAGCAGTTCAAAATGTCTTTGGGTATTAAAAACAACTAAAATTGATCTCTGCACCTTAGATGATGCCAAAGGAATTCGCTTTCTAGATAATTCTGTAGTCTGTTGACCAAGAAAGGACATGTATCCACTCTTTTGTCAACTTTGTCTTCAATCCATCAGTTATTTCATATGAATTCTTTCTGCATATCCGTTCACTTATGGAGCACTGACAATTTCACAACCGCAGATGCTTTCAAATTTGACTTGTCCTCTCTTTTCGAGCCGCTGCTGATCTTCAGGTCAGGATCTTATCATTCCTTGTCTGAAATAGCTCCTGCTTGAGCTTCCCAAACCTGCCTCCAGTCCTGCCTCCTTCGAATATACCCTGTAATGTCACTTACTGGAAGGCAGCTGGAAGGCAAATGTATTACGTTCTTCTCAAAACTTTTTTTTTTTTTATTTAAACAAAAATTTTTTTAACATTTATTTTTGAGATAGAGAGAGACAGAGCATGAATGGGGGAGGGTCAAAGAGAGAGGGAGACACAGAATCCGAAACAGGCTCCAGGCTCTGAGCTGTCAGCACAGAGCCGGACGTGGGGCTTGAAATCACGGACCCGAACTCACGTACCGCAAGATCATGACCTGAGCCAAAGTTGGACGCTTACCTGACTGAGCCACCCAGGTGCCCCTCTTCTCAAAACTTTTTTAATGATTGATCATTCTCCTCAGTGTAAGGCACAGAGACCCTCCAGGGACAGCCCTTCTGAGACATCATCTTCCTCCTCTCTTTCATACCTGTCCACGCTCACCTGGCATGGCTGAGTTTAGCTCCAAAACGCCAGGCAATCTCCTGCTCCTGATACTTTGCTCACCCTGCTCTCTTGGCCTGGCTGGCTCTCTCCTCTTGGCTTCTCCAGATCAATCCTCTTCACTCCATCAGGCTCGGGTCTGGGGTGATCAACTGTCAGTCCTTCCTCCCAAGCGTGCTGAGCTAAGTATTCCATGGCACTCCCAATGCACCCATGAATAGCTCAGTGACTGCATTCATCACATTATGTTTAAACCTTCTCTCTATACCTATCTGATGCTCTGCTGTAAGTGGTCTTCAGCAGAGGAAATATGATCTATCTTGATGTAAGTAGTAAAAATATTATTTTGAAGGTAGTCAAGGTTTCTTTCTTGGGAAGAAAATGGCTTCAGATTAATAAGACACCTTAGCAGTTGTGAGGATTTTAAGAACAGAGATATCTAATATTCAATTTTACATCTTCTATTGTACTGCTCAATGATACGATGACTGTCTGTTGTAGATTCAGTAAGATATCAAGAATTCCCTGCAAACAGGAACTGCTTGTCCTGGAGAAAGATTCGAAGAATCTTCAGAAATACATACAGCATTTGTTAAATTTCCTACTGTCAGTAAATTGATGTCTGAGTCAATTTTACCTTAAAAGACAAGGAAAAGGGTGGCAAACTGGAAGACTTGGACCAACAAATATTTAGTAACAGGAATGTAAAATGTTGAGTGAAAAATAGCAGAAAACAAAACAGCATAAACAGGATGTTCTTTTTTGTGTAGAAATAGTTTACATCCATGCCTAAAAAGGGGAAGATAAGAAATATAAGTAGCAGTTCTCTGGCTGCTACCTTTTATTTATACTTTTTCATGCTATTCTATAGTTGTTATACTTGATAAAATGTCTAAATACTGCTTTTTATTATCAGGATAAATTAAAAAAAAATTTTTTAATGTTTATTTATTTTTGAGAGAGAGACAGAGCATGAGTGGGGGAGGAGCAGAGAGAGAGCGAGACACAGAATCCAAAGCAGGCTCCAGGCTCTGAGCTGTCAGCACAGAGCCTGACGTGGAGCTGGAACTCAAGAACCATGAGATCATGACCTAAGCTGAAGTCGGACGCTTAACCGACCGAGCCACCCAGGCGCCCCTATCAGGATAAATGTTTTGAATAAAAATTTGAAAATTTTAGGGAGGATTTACCACTCTACTTCTCTCCAATTTTCCTTTGGCCTCTGTTGAAATCCAAATTTAGGTGAGCTAGAAGAAAACTACCTCTGGTGCCATTTTCAGCTCCTTTTCTTGAAATCTGTCTCCATTTTGAAGCCCCTGCAAGTGTGTTGGGCTGCCATGCATGCTGGGTTCTCTGATTTCACTTCTATTTTGTCCAGTTGGTATTTCTTGCTCCCCATTACACTGATTTTGCTCCTACTTGCTTCTAGTGAAAACTTATTTGATAAGCATCTTAGTCCCTCAGGATGTTATACTTCTTTTGGAGATAAGGTAATTTGGAGAAATAAATACTTGATAATTGTCATTTCTCCGTAAATCATCTTTTAATTGAGTCCTCTTCTATTTCACTGTCTCCACATTGACTTATGGGCTGTGTTGATTTTGCCTAAGAAATATCCCTCAAACCTGTGACTTCTTCCCCTAAGTTCTGTCTTCAGGGCTTTATTATTGTTTCCTTCAGCTCTTCCAAAGACTAGCCAGTCTCTAGTCCTTCAAATGTTCCCTCCCATTTATATTATCCAAACAGACCCTAGGGTTATCTTTATACAATAGAGGCAGGGTTATCATATCGCCTTTAAAAAGTAAAAAACAAAACAAAAACAAAAAAACAAAAAAAAAAAGCTCCGATGATGCAGTCGCATGTTCAGAAATAATGCTCTAGAGGGGCTCCTGGCTGGCGCAGTCGGTTAAGCGTCCGACTTCAGCCAGGTCACGATCTCGCGGTCCGTGAGTTCGAGCCCCGCGTCGGGCTCTGGGCTGATGGCTCAGAGCCTGGAGCCTGTTTCCGATTCTGTGTCTCCCTCTCTCTCTGCCCCTCCCCCGTTCATGCTCTGTCTCTCTCTGTCCCAAAGGTAAATAAACGTTGAAAAAAAAATTAAAAAAAAAAAATAATGCTCTAGAATATAGTCGATATCTCTCAGCATCTCACATTAAGATTTGTTCGCTTTGATCCAGGTGTACTTCTTCAGTATCAACTTTTGCTATTTTGTCTCACTCCCTATTACTGCCCAGAGATTTTGTTTTCTCAAACCTCAGTATGAGTTTTCCATATGCTATTCCTCTGCCCACTATTACTCACCATGGCATCTACCTGAATGGTTCCTGTTCATTCTTCAAAACCTAGGCCATTTAGTCTATGTGCATAATTGTCTCTCATCCATAGCTGTCTCTGCCATGCTAACACAGCATTTCCCCCTTTATCTGTGACAATACTTCTGGCATGGCATTGTAATTATTGGCTAATATATCTGCCTCCTTATTATTTCCTGAAGTCACTGAAGATCTATGCTTTGTCATCTTGGTAGTTATAGAGCCAACATAGTGTAGTCCCTAAATAAATGGTTAGGGAATGAGATAATATAAATGAAAATGGACTTAAAGTGCAGAATTGTCTAGGAAGATCTTTCTCAGAGTAATCTAATATTGCAATACTATTCTTTTTTCCTAACATTTAAGAATATGACAGTGAGGAGGATTCGTGGGTAGGCAAGCTCTCCTTATGGGATGGTTGCCCATTCTGTTAACATATTTGCTCCTCCTGACGTTCCGATACTGAGTTTTCCCTGAGGGCTTGGCCTAGAAGGTTAGTAAACTTTTTCGGTAAAGTACAAATTAGTAAATATTTTAGGCTCTGCTGGCTATCCTGACTACTCAGCTCCGCTGCAGTAGCTGGGAAGCAGTCATAGATGACATAAAAATGCATGTGTGTTCCTTTCACAAGAACACCTGATTTACAAAAACAGGCAGCAGACAAGATTTGGACTGTAGGCTGTCGTTTACTGATCCCTGGTCTAGGCTGAGAGTTCGGGTTAATACAACTAAACCCTTGGCCAGATTGTGATGGGTTTAGATTTAATACATCTGCCAAGGAGTGCTGAGCTGTGATATTCCAGGCTTTTTGTGGTAAGTGGTACTTACGTACAGACAAATCCAAGATCCTTGCTACCACCTATTCACTGATAGAATGCCTTAGAGGGATTTACAATGGCCAGTCTCATTAGGTTTCTGGTGATTGATCTTCCAACTAAAGTTCCTATGGTGGTCACACATCAGAGATGACGCTCTGAAATATTCTGTATCATGGTCACTTCTGGGGTAAATCCTGAACTATCCGATGTCTCTAGCAAGAAATAGCCTGCTTCTCAGAAGCCACACTTGCATAAGCTCCTCACAATGGTCATGGGACTAAACATAGACAAAGATTCCTCAAGCAATGCTTTTGAACCCTTGCTCCGAGAAGTACATTGTCCTTACGCATCTCTGCAACCAGGACAGCACAGATGGAAAGAGTGGCAGTTTTGCTCATCATTCCAGGCTATTGTGACTGCTCTTCCAACCCCAGTCATCTCACAGTTTAAGAACCAGTTTGCAGAAAGTTTGCAGGATTTCTGGAAGAATATGTAGGGAGGATTCCTTCAAAAGAGATTGGAAAAAAAATTAGGATGTATGTTAAGTACTTCAGGCACATGAAATATTTCAAATTACATTAAAAGAATCTGTTTTGTTTAATGAAATGCAGACCATACCTTTTGTGACATCTTGCTTGTGGTATGTTCTCCATACCAGAGTGAATGACCCACACACCTGCTTATTTTGAGAATAGTAATGGCCGCACATAGAAACTAGCAAGAAATGACATATTATTAAATAGAAGTATTCAGTACTAAGTTTGAGATGAAGAAACAGCAATATTTGTTTATGCTTCCCATGATCCAATCCAATCTTAGGGTGTATCATGAATGATATCAGTAGCATTTGGTTTAATGGATTTTGGTAGGGACAAATCAGCAGTTGCAAATCTGTATGTCTCTGGACTTATTATTTCCATGCTCACCTGACTATTTTATCCAGTGTCCATTGCCCTCTCTTACCTCTGAGGATGAAATAATTTAAAAAGCGCTCTCCTTGTGCATCACCTTTGCTGTCATCTTGCTTCATGATTCTGCTCCTGCCATGGTGAGTGAGCACCTTCGGAAGCAGCACCTGCCAGGAAACAACTGTTTTTAGAGATCTCAATGTGACACCGTGCAAAACAGATGAGCTGAAGAAAGATTGTCATTTTATCTGCGAGGACAAATTCAACGTAGACCATAAAATTTTGTAAGAAATGTAAGGAAAGTATTAGCATTAGGAACTCTTCTATTTTTAAAACCATATTTCTTTTATTCTTTTCTTTAATTACACTGTTAGGGTCTTTTCTACATACATGTATTAAAATTAAATCCCAACAACTACCATACTCCCACGTTATCCTCAACATTGTGAATAATTTATTAAAAAAAAAAACTGTGCTGGAGCTATCTTAAAAATGTCCATTATTTTCCAGTAAATGTCTATCTCCTTAAAGAAATAAAAGAAATTTGAAGAGGGACGTTTCTCAATAATTCAGTCAGGTTATTTGCTATGGGAAAACTCCTCTGGTAGGCAAGATCAACATTGGCTGTTATTTTCTCTAGGAAAGTATAATGATTATATTTTGGAAATTTGTTACATTTGTGGCTCAATTCCAATGCTATAATTAGAGCATGTGATTTTTCTTTAATTAGAGACAGTGCCCTTACATAGCCAAAATGAACATTCTTGAATTTTCATGAGAATTTTCAAAATTTTTTAAAATTCAAAACAGAAACTCAGTTTTGGTCAATATTTTTATGTGCTCACCAACATATAATCAAAGGACATCTCACCTAAATTAATACTGGATTAATCTTGACAATAAGAGTGTGAATAGAATATGTTTAAATGTTGATTCTTCACTCTAAAAGGATGTTTTTTAGTTTTCTGCCATGCATGTGTTCATTAGCATAATTATATAATAAAGATTTATACATACCTATATTTTTAATAATTTAAAAATATTTTCTAAAAAGCTTTGAGAGTAGAGCAGATTAAAGCATTAGGTTGCATTCACAAATGGGGAAGGTGAAGAAAGAAAAATTCAAGTAACTTATGTTAAACCCATACATGTAACTTGTGTCTGTCTGAGGACAATAAACCAGTGCTACTGACTTCTGATGCAGAGGTCAATGATCTACTTTCTTTCCGTCAGGAATAGAACTTTGAATTGCTGAAACAACTTGTCCGTAATAGAGATAAGCCTCATAATATTGTTTTATTTCCATCAACAGAAAGAGGGAATAGAAAAAACATTTCTTTCATGGTAATTTGCAAGCATCTCTTGTTGCTGCTTCGTCATCTTTCTTTGGCAGACGTATGTTTATTCTGGTAGATTTTGTCTTGAGTGTTTGAGTCTCCAGAGGGCTTGGCTGAGTCCTTCCTGTCTTTGATTTGTATCATTTCAAGAACAGTAGGCAGGTCAATTCAATGCATTGAAATCAAAGCCATCTAAAGGATTAGCAATTAAGCAAATTTCTCCAGGGAATAATTGAACATGATTGACTTTATGAAAATGAATCAAGGAAACCTCATTCAAAATGGAGTCGGGAAGCCATGAAGGGGGAAAACTGATACATTACCACTTGTGGCAGCTTGCACAGGTCACAGGAATTAGAAAGATCTCCTCCAGCTGGGGCAACAGCAAGCTGCCTTCCCTTACAGCCCGTGAGAAGCTGCCACCGCTTTGAACTCACTTTTTTCTCCAAAGAACTTTTGTTCAAAACAACCATTCCCAACTTCTTCCTTTTAAAGGACATTCTTGGGGTGCCTGGCTGGCTCAGCAGGAAGAACATGTGACTTGTGATCTTGGGGGTGTGAGTTCAAGCCCCATGATGGGTGTAGAGATTACTTAGATAAGTAAAACTTTAAAGAAAAAGGACACCCTCCTTTGTTTCCAGATTTGTCTATGGTTTCTGATAGTTTCCATGTCCCAAATCGCAATCCTCTGCTATTTCTGAATAAACTCATTTGCTGCTATAACCTTTGTTGTTTAATTTTTTTAAGTTTGTTTATTTATTTTGAGAGAGAGAGAGAGCAGGGAAGGGGCAGAGAGAGAGAGAAAGGGACAGAGAGAATCCCAAGCAGGCTCCTTGCTGTCAGCACAGAGCCCAACGTAGGGCTTGATCCCTCCAACCGTGAGTTCATAACCTGAGCCGAAATCAAGTCAGACGCTCAACTGACTGAGCCACCCAGCCATCCATCCCCCATTGCTGTTTAATTTTTAAGGCTGACAATTTTCCAATGATTCTATTCAAATTATGAAGTTTTTTCATTATTATTTTACCTACACAATTGTTAAAAGACAGTGAGAGGAAAGTAAATGTTGTATGTGCATATATATTAAAGGATATGAAGAAGGAAAAATGAATAGAGTTTACATTCTAAGATTTGTTATCCCTTGTTTTGAAAAAAAGGATGTTATATTTCCTTTCTGTGTTTTTCTAACTGAATAATGAAACCCATTGTCAACATTATATTAGTAAAAAATGTTTAAAAAGTCATAATTTTGATCTAATCATAAATGAAAACTGACACATAGGGAATTCCAGAAAATTCTAAGTTCACCAAAGCAGTCAGTCATGAATCTGGAAAAAAAAGCACAGAACAAGCCCTCCTCCCCAACAAACAAACAACCTCAAGATTTTTGACCTCTAATAACACTCTCACCCAGAGGGCAAAATTAGTTTCCTGAAAGTTAACAAGAATGCCTACATTGACCTAAATATCAAATCTAATAAAGCAAATAAAATTTGGCAATTCGTAGGTGGCTATAGAAAATCAGTTTTGCCTGGAAAAGTTCTCCTGAAACCAATCAGAAGGGGAAATGATATTGCATTACCTGGAGCACTAGGGAAGTCTCTCTGAGTGAAGGGAAATGATGACCATTTCGGCTTGATTTTAAGAGTGTTGCCTGATGAGGACATTGGATTCTGTGATTGATTCCCCTGAAAAAAAAAAAAAAAAAAAAAGCCTTGATTCCGACAGCCTGGAGCCTCAGGGTTTTTTTTGTTGTTGTTGTTGTTGTTGTTG
>NW_024412397.1:44239832-44256670 GCF_014898765.1 Herpailurus yagouaroundi | reverse complement strand
TTTTTTTTTTTTTTTTTTTAACATTTCTCCTCAGTGCTGCTCAGTGAAAGGGTCAGTGTCAGTCAGGTTGTCTAGTAATTCTCTTTGCAACCAAGTTCACAGTCATTAACAAATGTAAGAGAATTAAGAGCTTTGCATTTAGACTGCAAAGCCAGTTTCCAGATCTACTTTTAACACTTTCAATTACTGAGAGCATTGTTTACTTCTTAGCAGCATTTGCTACTTCTAAGTAGGGTGGGGGGGGGGGGGAGAAGAGATGCTAAGGGCTCCACTCAGCCACCTCTTTCAGTGCGGCTGGGCATCTCAGAACAATCCATGAAAGAGAACTGGTTTGCTTGACAGAGACTTAGTCATTTTTAGCTGCTCCTACTCTTCATTGGTGTGTGAGGTACCATCCTCTTTCTATTCATGTTCTGGGACAGCTCAGAGTTCAGGTGAGTCTGTTCTAGCCCGTTCTCTGCCAAGGATGCATTTGGAAAAGTTCTGAGGTTTTCAGCCCTTTGGGCCTATTACTGAAGAAAAAGATACCGCTTTTTTTTTCCCCCCGGTTCAAAGTCTTGCAGATGCCCTTGGATATACTTCAGATAAGCACGAGTCAAATCTAAGGAACTTTTGAAGTTTGCTCGTTAGTCTACTCAAAGCAGAAAGAAAAAAAAGCAATTTCCATATGAAATTGGGTATCACTTTGCAACCATGCTATATTGAAAATCTTGTGTCTAGTGAATTGCAAGCTGTCAGTCTTTGGGAGTGATTCCCTGAGAAGAGCTTAGTAGTTGTGCCCCAGAAATGGGCGGGGTATGTGGACTTTACCCTGGATAATGAAAGCCCATTGTAGGAGGACCTTTTATAACATAATTTAAAAGCCTTTTAAAGCTCAGCACCTCCTCAGCTAATTGCTAGGCAAGGCATTACCATCAGAGGCTCAGGCTGCTCTTTAAAAGGTTTTTAAATGATGTGTGAGGAAATAAAGCCCTGTCATCTGAAAGCTTTTCAAATGTGCTCTTCCTTATGTTAGAAGCAGCAGTCTGGACTTTGTGCATAATGAAACTGTGAATGGCGACTGAGTGTCCCATGCTAGAGGAAGGAACAATGAATATGGAAAGGGTAAAGTGAACGGGGGCTTTTCTTTGCATTGCCTGTAGCTTGCCTTAAAGTGAAAAGAGAAGACTTACGGATATAGCACTAAGAGCAGAAACCAGAGGTCAGCTTTTGCCTCATTTCCTTGCTCCCTTTCTCCAAGCAATTGAGGGCCTGAAGGGAAGACAGATGGTGCCATGATCTCATGATCTCAGGAAAATACAATATACTATAACTCTATTTAAAAAAAAAAGGAACCCTCAATAATAGGGAAAATTGTGTATCTACTCTAGGGTAGTCATTTGAATGATACATTATACATTTTTATAATTTTTTATTATAGCTGTTTGTTTATATTATGTATGTATTTATGTATGTTTTTATTTATTTTTAAAGTTTATTTATTTTGAGAGAGAGAGAGAGCATGAGCAGTGGAGGGACAGAGATGGAGAGAGAGAATCCCAAGCAGGCTCTGCACTGGCAGCATGGAGCCTGACAGGGAGCTGGATTCCAAGAACTGAGCTGTGAGATCATGACCCAAGCTGAAATCAGGAGTCTGCCATTTAACTGACTGAGCCACCCAGGGGCTCCTATGTTAGATTTTTTAAATTAAGTATTCAAATAACAGCTAAAGGATGGGGTACTGGATTAGTTACCACCCTAAATTAACCATTCAAAGATTTAAATAGATCTAAGTATCTTTATTGCTATCATTTACTGATAATAATTGTCATCCATGAAGACAAACTTCTCCTTTCAATAAGCATCATTTCCCAGGATGTTCAAAGTTTTGTTCTGAGGTCTGGCACCACCTATCATCCCGTGTTTTGGTTTGAATCACCCAACACAGAGAATTGAAGGGTGGTCCATCACAGGATAGAAAGTGATAATGTGTTGAAATATGTCTTACCCTAAGGCAGATACAGGCACTCATGGGTGTGCTCTTCAAAAAAGGCATTAATTATTTAACCCACTCAATGATATGATCTACTATTTCTTGAAAAGTTTCTATTTTATGCAGATTATTAAATATTGCTAAGGATTTTTCTCTTTGGGGAACTATAACATATTAGGTCATTTACTGTCATTTTTTTCTTCCTTATAATCTGTCTTAAAAATATCTTTTCAAGTGACATAAAATACAAATACAAAAGTAACATTTGAATAAAAATAAGAAAATAAGTGATATATAAAATGGAAAGGGTAAATAAAATGATGTAGGTGATATAGTCTCTGAAGTTAAGCATGAAATTTAGCTATGTGATTCCTGGGCTACTAGAGGCAAAAGAGGAAGTTAATATTCTCTTCCAATATATGATAAAGAAAATCTTAAGATTTTTTCCAAAGAAATGTCTCTGCAACTTAATAATAATTAAGTTATTGATGGGTATATCTTATGTCTTCTAATCCATTAACATTCCAGGCTAGGATCAGATACTTAGAGGAAATGTATGATTTCTCCTGAACAGAGACCTTTTTGAAAAATGAAAGTTTGATTCCTTCTTAGCCACATCTGCCATCTCACAGGCTTGGAAGCTAGTTGAGCTAGATATTGTATTTGGAGAATATTGAGCTTTGGGAGATACTATTTTTAAGCGATTTCCTCAACAAAATAAAACAAACAAGGAGATGCCTACAGTTCTAGTGAGTACTATGTACTGTTCAGGAGTGTCTGTAGATTAGAATTTTGTTTTCTTCTTAGTAAATTTTTCCTTTATTTAAAAAAAATATTAATTGAGCACTATGGATACGAAGGAACTCTGGCCTTGCTAACCTCAAGGGCAAGGTCAAATCTGAAATCCAAATAAATTCACTCTGATAAATAGAATCACTGAATCCTCCTAGTATGGTCTTTCTAGAAGTGCATGGTGCACTCCAAGCATCTGTCACTATGTAAGATACTGAAGAGGAGCAGAATATGCCACCCCAAAGTATGCAACTTGGCCATATTGATTATTTTGAATTAGAGTTACCTAAGAAACAGCCTGTGCAAGAATACTGTGACCTCCTTTGTCTCCCTGAAAACAGGAAATAAATCTTCCATGTGAAAGGTACCCTCCCTGGAACAGAAGGTAGAAGGCACCCTTATCACCAGAGATAGGGGATTTCAGGCTGAGAAGACTGTACAAACAAATCTTGCTTCTTTATTAATGTGCTACCCTAAACCCATCCGCTTTGTCTTGTTAATTCTTCACAAATTTATTGTTTCCTTGTCTACAAGGTGTAAGAGCTGCCTGTTTTGGGCACTTTTTTGAGTCTCATGTTTTTATGGACTTAAAATGAAATTAGTTCTTTTCCTGTTAATCTGGTTTATGTCAATTTAATTATCAGAACAGCCAAAGAACAGAGAAGGGAAGAAGGAGAAAAAATTTGCTTTCCTACAATCCCAGCCAGTCTAATATCATCTACTAACCAACAGAATATCTTGTTCCCTGAGAAAAGGGCACACACTCCTCTATAGTGAAGTACAAAGAGGTTCTGAGTGGAGACCAGGGGAAAACCGTACCCATTTTGGGACACTGTTTGAATAGAGTGAATACTGTTGTTTCAAGTCTTAGTCAAATAATTTGTCTAATAAGGGGATTCAAGATTACTCTGCTGTAGATGAATCAGATTTTTGAAGACTAAAAGATCCTGCTGTGCTAGTCCAGGTGGTGACCTCATTTTATAAATCAAAGGCGAATCTTCTTCCCTTTCATGCTAAAGTCTGGCTCTTCTGACTATCCTGGATCACCGTTTCCGGTGTTCAAAGCAAAGGTCAGAAGTTTGGTCATGTGGGAAGGAATGATGTAGATCTGGGGAATCACAATGTAATCAGTTTGGCTCAAACCTTTTGCATTTTCTCATTGACTAGCTAAGACAGCATCTTCTCAGTTAAATGAACATGATTAACTTCTTTAGCCACTTCTGGTCAAGTGGAAAGTCCTTCTACATTTTCTTTTGTCTATTGCAAATTATAAAATAGTTAGAACGAATTTCTCCTATCCATATATACCCTTTCTATCTTATTTCATTTTATCACTGTAGATTGAAGAAGTGAGATTTATAGACAATATCTCCTTATATAGTCACCACTGTTAATGTTGCAGAAAACTATGCCCGACAAAAATTGGTCAGCAGTAAAAAACAGCAAATGCCTCAAAAGGCTTTTCTAGATGTGAAACTATTGTGTGAGTGGAATAAAACATTCTTTGTCCTATCCACCTTTCATTTTCAGTTTTGTTCTTAATATAGCAGAATAGGCTCTTAGCAATGAGCTGCTTACGTCTGGCAGATTATCATAGGGCAGTTCAACAAGCACAGAGTTTGGAATCAGAAAGGTTTGCTTCTGTTATTTACTAGATGTGTGGCCATAGAAAATATACTTGATCTCCATCTCATTCTTTACATATTTAAAACAGGAATAACAATATATGCCTTGAAGTTTTGCCATATTAAATAAGATAATGTGTATAGAATGCCTAATATCTGTAGCAGGCCTTCAAAATAGAATAGGTTCCTCTGTTTTTGTTTTCGTAACACTCCTTGGAATTAATCAAATAAATGTAATATAAGAATAAAACCCCCAAATACACTTTGATGTCTGGAAGAGTAAACAATGAACAGATAATAGTGATTTCCTCTGAGAAGTGACCTTGAAGAGTGTGGTTGGAGGGGAGAGGATATTTGCTTTGTCTAATGTTCCAATTTTCTACAACATAAATGCAGGTAGGTATCATTTGTGCATAAAAGTGTACAATAAAATAAATGCAGTCATAGAAATATATGTATAATTTTGTATACACATGAAAATATATGTATAATCTTAGTAATAGATGCATCAGAGAGGCTCTGCTGTGTATTTCTATTTGTGAAAAGGTGGGAATACATTGGCCAAATATACAAGTGTTTCCTGGATTACTGCTTTTTCTTATTATGCATTGCAAAATTCCATTACTTTGTAAGTTGTGGAGGGTGTCATCATGCACATATGAAAGCTGTCATAGAAAAGAAGTAGGAGATGAATACTTTTGGAGCTATGGAGTATTACATTTCATTGACATTATTGGTTAAAATATAGTTGCTAATGATGAGCTTATTATATGAATGTTTTGAAGAAATAAGCAGGTGAAACAATGGAGCATTGAGCATTTTTACATTGGTTTTTATATATTTTTTGTGTTTATTATTTACTGTGGAAATAATTTTCAAGTGTACCATTGAGTGGCATTAATTATGTTCATAATGCTGTGCAACCGTCACCAGTATTTTCAAAACCTTTTCATCACCCCACACAGAAGCTCTTGTGACCTTTAAGCTCTAACTCCCTAGCTGCTGCCCCCTCAGCCCCTGATCATCTCATCCTTCTGTCTCAATGCTTCTGACCATTTTAGATATTTTGTGTAAGTGCTATCATGCAATATTTATCCTGTTGTATATGCCATAGACCAGGTACCGTAAACAACAGAAATGTTATTTTCTCACAGCTCTGGTAGCTGAAAGTCTGAGATCAGGGCGCCAGTAGTGTTGATTGCTGGTGAGGCCTGTCTCCTCAGCTTGCAGAGGGCAGCTTTCTGTCGTGTCCTCACATGGCCTTTTTTCTGTGCATACACATTGGGTAAAGAGAGAGAGTGAGAGAAAGCACACACACACACGTGCAAAGGGGAGCATGACCATGAGCTTTGATGTCTCTTTTTCTTTTTAAAAAAAATTTTTTTTTCAACGTTTATTTATTTTTGGGACAGAGAGAGACAGAGCATGAACGGGGGAGGAGCAGAGAGAGAGGGAGACACAGAATCGGAAACAGGCTCCAGGCTCTGAGCCATCAGCCCAGAGCCCGACGCGGGGCTCGAACTCACGGACCGCGAGATCGTGACCTGGCTGAAGTCGGACGCTTAACCGACTGCGCCACCCAGGCACCCCTGATGTCTCTTTTTCTTATAAGAGTGTGACTCTTACCAGATTAGGAACCATCTTTATGATTTCATTTAGCCTTATTACCTCCTTAAAGGCCCTATTTCCAAATTGTCATATTGGGGGTTAGACCTTCAATATATGAATTTTGTAGGGAACATAATCTAGTCTAATAACAGCAAATAATAGGGAAATGAAAAAAATGGTATTTGAGCAGACTGATTTTTCTTAGCTATTTTATTAGTAATTCATCAACATGAATACCAAAATTAAAGGCACTATTCTTCTATTAACAGTAATATGCAAAACAGATACTCATAATGATTACTGTATTTTGGACTTCAGTTTTCTTGTACAAACCTCGTCTCTCACATTCCTTTTCTGGGGGGAGTCCTACTGCAGGCTCTCTGAGTTGTACACCAATATTTTCAGACAACATCATTCGAGATGACATTTTCTTTATTTTTGTAATGTAAAACAAGGCTGACAGATTTATGTCAATTTCATCTTCTTTTTTATTTATTTCTTAAAAGTCCTTTCTTTTAAGTCATTAATAAAACAAAAAGACAACCTATTGAATGGGAGAAGATATTTGCAAATTATGTATCTGATAAAGGGTTAATATTCAAATATATAAAGAATGTGTACAACTCTATGTTAAAAAAAAAAAAACAATCCAAGTAAAAAATGACCACCTGAATAGACATTTTTCCAAATGAGACATAAAGATGGTCAACAGACACATGAAAAAATGCTCAATATCACTAATCATCAGGGAAATGCAAATCAAAACCACAATATTACCTCACACTTGTCAGAATGGTTGAAATCAAAAAGATAAGAAATGAGTGTTGTTGAGGATGTGGAGAAAAAGGAAAACTTGTGCACTTTTGATGGGAATTTAAATTGGTACATACACTGTGGAAAACCAAAAAATTAAAAGTAGAAATACCACATGATCCAATAATTCCACTATTGAGTATTTACCCAAAGAAAACAAAAACACTAACTTGAAAAGGTACATGTACTCCTATGTTTATTGCAGCATTATTTACAATAGCCAAGGCATGGAAACAATCTAAGTGACCATCAATAAATGAATGGATAAGGAAAAGATGGTATACACACATGTGCCTGCACACACACACACACAATGGAATATTATGCAGCCATTAAAAGGGATGAGATTGTGCCATTTGAGACAACATAGATGGACCTAGAGGGCATTATGATAAGTGAAATAAATCAGACTGAGAAAGACAAATACCATATAATTCCATTATGAGTGGAATCTTAAAAAAAAAATGAAGGAACAAACAAAAAGAAGAATCAGTAAATACAGAGAACAAACTGATGGTTGCCAGAGGGAAGGGGCAGTGGGGGTTGGAAAAACTAGGTGAAGGGGAGAGGGGGATACAGGCCTCCAGTATAGGATGAGTAAGTCATGGGAATAAAGCACAACATAAGGAATACAGTCAATGATATTGTAATAGTGCTGTATGGTGACAGATGGTGGCTACCCTTGTGGTGAACATAGCATAATGTATAAACTTGTCAAATCACTAAGTTGTACCCTGAAACAAACATAACATTGTATATCCGCTATAGTCAAGTAATTTAAAAAAGCCCTTTCCTTTGAAATATGTAATTATACACCTGTCTGTCTACCTATCATCTATCCAGTTATCCACTCATCAGGCACTAACCATTGGAGTGTATTTTGCAAAAAAAAAAAACCCAGACCAAAACAAAAGTCCTCCCCATAGGGATACTGTAACCCAGACCAAGTGCTATGCCAAGCTGTCAACCAGAATACATCAGGAAGAAGAGTATCCTTCTTGCACAATGGCACTGCCTGTTAAAATGTCCTCTATGAATTAAGAAAATAAAGTTCCAGAATGAAATCTCTTCACAAGAGATAGAAATAATATTTTTTAACTTTTTTAATTTACAGGAAAAAAAAATTGAGCCTATAAAGGAGAGTATCAAACTGATTGATTATACACCTTCAAATTTCATGTCCAAATGTCATTATCTGCATGAGGATTCTACTAATTTACTAATGATTATTTTTAAGTTTCTAGTTGTTTATTAGACATGTTCCTTGAGATAAGTGACCACTCTATTCACATTTTTATAAGAAACGTTCCCCTTTCTGTGTCATGTCTGTTGACCTGACTGTTTACTACATGGCCAGAATACATGCAGGACCAGAACTTGGAGTCTGTCCTTTTGGAACATGAAGTCCCAGGAGTCAATTTTAAGAACAGAAGGCAAGTTGAACAAGAAAGAGCTGGTTATGGTGACAGCAGTGTGAAAGCTGAGGTGCTATTCCAGGAATAGGGCACAGTCTCTATCCTTCTTTTAAATGTTTATTTATTTTTGAGAGAGAGAGAGGGAGGGAGAGAGAGAGTGCATGCACGCAAGTCAGGGAGGGGCAGAGAGAGGGAGGGGGACAAAGGATCCACACTGTCAGTACAGAGCCCGATGTGGGACTCGAACTCCCAGTCTGTGAGATCATGACCTGAGCCGAAGTCAAATGCTTAACCGACTGACCCACCCAGGCACCACTCTGTCCTTAATTATGAGGTATTGGTCCTTATGATATGGGAGATATTATTTCCATTCATAAGTTTCTATATTATGGTAGTATTTTTGAAACAATTACTCATTTCATATTTTCTTTTGTGGCAAATATTACATTTTTTCTGCCAGTGTGAAGGTTTATTGTCACCAAAAGAAAAATGCTTCTTTTGAATATTCTCCATGAATTCAAAACTCATGTTGGGTAAACTCCTAAAACAAACATCTCTTCAGAGGTGCTATGCAGGCTCTTAAATGAAAACTATGCTTTTGATTTGCCATTTCTAATTAAACAGAATACATTCAAGGAGTCATACAGATTGTGCTGCCTTCCAAATGACCTTTAACCAATATAGTCTGAGTGGTCCCTGTGTGGAGGTGATCCTTTCCAGCAATTTCTTCATAAAAAGGAAAAGGATATGTATGTTAACTCATTACATATAATCTATTGAATTCAGGCAAATGAATTTCCTCCAATTCATTTCAGAGCTGATTCATTTTATCTGCATGGCTTTAGTGCCATATGTGAACATTAGGCCTCTTTAAAAAATGATGGGGGGTAATAAATGCTTTAGGAATTTGTTTTGCTGAAGTGAACTAACGGCAGAGGAACATATGGTGAAATATATTTTTAATTACTTTTCAACAATGTTAAATGTTTTTTCCTTATTTTCATATTTAATGTTCTTGATCAAACTTACAGAAGAGTCTTCTCAGGAAGAACACAGCATTCTGTATAATAACACATGACTAATTTTATGGGCAATATATACTAATATATGTAAGCAACATTTTTGCTCTGGGAGTCTTAGAACTTTATGATTCTTCTTCTTCATGTCTTCAAATGGAAAGTACTTTTCTTTGCTCCTCTCTGAAATCAAGAGGTTGACACCATTTAAATTTCCATTTCTATTGCAATTTTTTAAAATGTTTATTCATTTTTGAGAGAGTGTGAGCAGGGGAGGGGCAGAGAGAGAGGGAGACAGAGGATCTGAAGCAGGCGCTGTGCCAACAGCAAAGAACCCCAAGGGAGTCTCGAACTCACGAACCATGAGATGGTGACCACAGCCAAAGTCGGATGCTCAACTGACTCAGCCACCCAGGCACCTCATAATCAGCAAGAATTTGGTAATAATTTGGCTGTTAAGGGCTTACTTAAACACAAAGAGAGCTTTACATATCTGAGCTTAAAGATTTAACATGTAAACTGCAGGCTGCTCATGTTCATTATATCTGAGAAGCTATGGCATGTAGGACACGTGCTGATGAGCTGGCACACTTGGAACTTTCCATTTTAGTGACCCGAGGTGGTGATATTTCTGCTTAGATTCACATCACAAAATGTCCCAGAGTTGTGATCCTTCCTCCCATGGGTAGGTAGAATTCTGTAATACTGGAAGTGAGATAATGGCTCAAATCAACTGTCATTGCATTTAACTTGTCATCTACACATTGGAAATTAAGGCGGGGACTAGGTTTTCCACTCCCATAAACCACCCTTTCTCCCGGAGATGAGCTAGATTATGCCCTGTACATCTACCTGTGCCACCTCCATTATTAAAGGAACAGAAACACAGTAAAAGAAAAGACATTTATTGCCTGATGCCTTTCTATTTGTCCTTCTGTTGATTGCTGCTTTGTAATGTTCCTTAGTTTCCAGGAATTGAAAATTGATTGTTATCAGAAGTGATGAAAAAAGTTGTCCTCTGTGATTGTTAGCTCAGGGTACTTGCCATCCTTTTGTTATGTTTTTGTTTTTTTTCTTGCTGTCTTTTTTGATGAAAAATGGGTCCACACAAAAAGAGAGAGATTAAAGCAACACTTTTCTAGAATTCAAACTCTATAGTAGGTGATATTTCCATACCTGTATGTCCCAAATGTTATGGTTATGAACAAAATTAGTGAGGAGGCTTTCTGGAATGCCATTGAAAGACACTCTCGGCATGTGAATCAACTGCAACCTGGCTTATTATAAAAAAAAAAAAAAAAAAAAAAAAAAAGCTGTCTCTGGTGTTTGTACTCAGAGCATGGTGGCATGTCTTCTGAGGATGTCACCTGAGTCGCAGACTCCATCCTTAGTTCCCTTCCCTTGACTAATCACACGAAGGTAATCTTTTCTGGTTGAGAAAATTTATGTTCCCTCTCTTCTGCCTGGCTCAGAAGCTGTCTGCAAACAGCTGCCAAACAGGGTCAGTCACTTGATCTAGAAATCAAAACTGTATAGGCCTTAGTCATACCTCAACTAACAAGTACTGTGGGCTCCAAATTGACTGTCATCCAGTGAGGTATGATAAGTTGGATAAGGTTTCACAGAACACTTTCTACTGAAGAAGTATTAGATTTGAGAGGCAGAGTACAGAACAGGGAGAAGTTTCCAAACAAAAATGGTACTTAAGATTCCTGTGACAGGATGTGAAACCATTCAACACTAAAGAGATTTTCCTCATGAACTTCTAGTGTTTGCACATCATGGGTTGGAAAACCAGATTACCTCCAACCCCACTGTGAACGTCAGGTGTCCTGAGGTGTTTACCTTCGGCTACAGTTGGTACAGTTGGTGTTTCAGAGTCGACTATCAGCATGGTCTGCCAGCCCATTAAAGTGATACTGAAGGCACAGTCAGGTGGTAACAAAAAGCTGAAAATGCATCTCACACTTGGAAAATGTTGAGAACATTTTTTAAAGCAAAACAAACAAACAAACAAACAAAAAAAGTAAATCAATTTAAAAAGTGAGCCAAAGCTATATTAAAGGATTTTAAGATACTTTTTTTCTCTCCCTCTTGTTTCTGCAGGGATCATGAGCTGTGATACACAGATGCATTAGTATTGTGACTTCACTGCCAGCGTGTGCCCTCTATTAATGAGGCCCCAGAGCACTCCTTATTTCCAGGGTGTGTACATGCTTGCTGTGTGAGCTTTCCTCAGCTTCATCGTGTGAGATTCCGGGCTATCTCCTGCTTTTTTACACTAAATGCAACCAACTTCTCTTTGCTGAAGGGAGACAATTGGGTTCTTCCCAAACAGTGTGAGAGCATTAAGTTTAAAGCTGCAAGAAGACTTGAAAGAGGACAAAATAAAAAAAAAAAAAAACAAAACAAAACCCTTCTCTTCAAATATCTTCTACTTCTCAATGGGTTTCTTTGACATAATTCTTGAATGAGAGGTTGGTTACATAGTCCCCATGGTCTTTTATTCCTCCGTTCTTTTCAGGATTCCAAGCTTGGCCATGAGCTTTTATTAAAGAAGCACTTCTCCGAATGCTCGCGCACCACGTCTAAAGGCCTCTTGCACATTTTCCAGCTGTTGTGTGTGGCTTCTCTTGGCACTTCCTTTCTTTAATCATCTCTGGCACTGCCTGCCTCCTGTTCCGTGCTGCTACCAGAAATAGCCCACTCAACAGCTGGTCTCCAAGGAACAAGACTGTTGATGATCTTGCAATGTGACATCTATCCTGTAGGTTGGAGACATCGTTCTGGCAGCTTCTAGTTGTGCAGAAGCAGGTAAGGTTACCCTGCAAATCTGTACTTGCTTCAAAGCCCAACTGACTGAAACTGGCCCTCAGAACACTTCAAAGAGCAATTTCTGAGCTCTTCTTGGCCCCAGGAGGGGTGATGAATATCACAATTCGTCTCTAAAAATCGCAATGGACTCCCGTGAAGATGAAATGAGGCTGAGAAATTAATTTTTGATGATCTCCAGACAAGCAACAGACACTCCTCGAAGTGCATGTTTGTATTTTGGGGCATGGAGGTGAGAATTTTTTCCATCTTTTGACGCTTCACTATGCTTTGGTGGAACTATGGATCTGCCAAATTGAACTGCACTTCAAAGGGAATTTAGGCAATGGGGTTTTCGTTCCATATCAAAAAGGATAAGAAAAGCCTTTTGGTTTATCATCTTTAGAACACATTGACCACTTTTCATTCTCGTCTGTGTCAGCCTGAGCTTTCTGTAGGGTATCAAGTCTATAAGCTATTTTGTAAGATGCTGCACCGCTACCACGGAAAGTGACTCATGAACATTTTCTATTTGAAATAGACTGCCTGACAAAAAAGGAAGCAGTAGAATGCATCGATTCCCTCTGGAAGTCATATATAGGGGAAACTTGACCATTGTTCAACAGAGCTGCTCTCTTTGCTTAACCACTATCTCCAGAAAATGAAATCAGTCACCACCATCCCTCCTACCATGACCACCATCATCTCAGAAATTATACACAATGTCTCACTGGAGTAGTCTTCAACCTCATTTCCGGGTAACACCTGCTAGAAGTTTGACTTTGTTGTTGGGTTTCTGCCTCTAATTGAATGAATTACTAAAAAGTCTTAGAAATGGCCTGCTTTAGGGATGCCTGGGTGGCTCAGTCAGTTAAGTGTCCAACTTTGGCTCAGGTCATGATTTCGCGGGTGAGTTAAAGCCCGGTGTTGGGCTCTGTGCTGACAGCTCAGAGCCTGGAGCCGGCTTTGGATTCTGTGTCTCCCTCTCTCTGACCCTCCCCTCCTCTCAAAAATAAACAAACATTAAAAAAAATTTAAAAAAAAGAAAGAAAGAAATGGCCTGCTTTAAAAATCTCATTGGAAAATGAGGAAAAATGTTCCTTTCAGATATTTCCTGTTCAGAAGTAGGAGAAATGTCCCATTATTCTAGTGTGCTTCACTCTCTGGTTTGAAGACAGAGTCTCCAGTAATGGCCTATGCTGAGTAGTACAGAGTGTGAATTCTGAATGTCGCTACTCACATGGATGCCCAGAGGACCCAGTCATGGCCTGTCAGGAGTCTGCTTGGCAATGAATGTTGCACAATAAAATTGCACACGGTGGCAACTGAACCCAGGGCAGTTTTGAGGCCACTGGGATGTGTCCTGGTTATTTTTAAAGTTTATAATTTGCAGTAAGAGTAATTCCAGTGTTTTCTGGCTCTGTTTAATTATAAAATTGATGTGGGAAATACAAATGAGCATACCAGTATTAGAAGGGCAGTGTCGTTCGAAATAAAAACTGGCATTGGATTGAAGTCTGCAACTTTTGATTTTAACAATAGATGTTTGTTAGCTTCAATGTGGTAGTATTGCCAGAGGGAGAAAAATACATGAAAATCCCATGATGAGAAACCTCCCCCCAGCATAACAAGTACAAAATACAAAGCTGCTGACCCTACCAGCAAAGGCTACCACTGCAGAAACTCTCTAGCAGGCATGGGCTATCAGGGTGGAGTGGAAAAGTTACATCAGGTAGTGCAGGAAGCAGTTTATTTCTTTGTTTATTTATGACTTCTTCCTAGTGTGTTCTCTATCTGGCTTAACCATAAACATAAACTTTAGACTTATGCACAGACCAAGGTAAAACAGAACTAAAATAGAAATCGATATTAGATATGCACGGTATCTATATGACACCAAAGCAAATGATCATTTCTGCAAAAATCTGTACAAAATCAGTTACATGGCATATGTAGTACTAAATGAAAAAAATATTAAAAGGATGGCTATTTTAATACCATCTTGATACAGTCCTGAGGGAAATGTAACATTCTCTGAGACAGATTTCTAGTGTCCTTCATTTTGATTTTGATGAAAATTTATGTTGGTGAGAAAAATATAATTATCTGTTGCAGGAAAATGGTTGCCAGGCCTTAACTTAATGGTATGGAGGGCTCTAAGAGTGGACGAAAATGGTCAGGGAGTGGTTTTAATAAGTGTGAGTGCAGTTAAGGAAAATTTTGCAGACTGAATAAATTTTCTGAATGCTTAATGATTTTAGAAAGCTCTTTACAGGGTTGACATAGACAGCCATCATTATCTGTCCCTTACCACATTGTGGACCGAATGGGAATGCACTTTCTTAATTGAGTGAGCAGTTTATATTTAGTTTTTAAAAGGACTTGCTTCGTTTTCCTTATTTTAATTAAAAAAACAGGGTGTTCTCTGCTATCAGTTATTGTGTGAGCTGCAAAATCTAGTAATATCTGTCTCAAGGACATGTGATGCTATCTTTGCTTGCTCCCTCCTTCTTTTGCATATCACCATCCCTAGATGTTTTTAAATCCAATGGAGATGCAATGGAATGAATGTTTTAAATATAGAATGTGGATAGAACCCCTCCCCCGCACCCAAATCCCCACATTTTTTTTAGTATTGAAATCTATTGTACCAGCTAACCCCATTTTAATGTGAACAGCTATTTATACTGTCACTTGTGAATTTTTGGATGGGGAAATGCCCACTCAGCGTGGAAAGGGATGACAAAGGTGCCAAGAAGAGATAGCTCCCAATTAGACATATTCGGCAATATATCCAGCTGTGAATAGAATCACCTTTCTAGGGAAAATATGGACCCATTAAGAACAATCTGTGTTAGAATCAAATAATAGGTGTTTAAGAACAAGATTTTAGATCTCTTCAGTGAAATCTGCATTGATTTCAGCTATTGAAACAACTTGATTAACCATAAAAAGAACATTTCTCCTCTAACATTATTCTTTCATATACATTTTCTCAGAAGACTAATTTCAGATCATTTTGCTGGGAACTGTTCTGTCTTAGAGAAATATTTCTTGCAAGGATTCTTGTGCAAAGTATTTTTTCTCTAAATGCCAAAGCACAGGTGGAAGAGATAGATGGTTTACATAAAATTTAAAGTCAGCCAAGAATAGGCATTTTTGGGAAAACATCTAATTTGGAAACTTATGAGTATAAATATTAAAGTTATTCTATTAAGAGTGGGAAATGAAAAAAAAACAGAAAAAAAATAAAATGAAAATGTTATAGTAGCCTTTTCTAGTTCTCATATTCCTTTTGACGTGCAGCTAGTTTCCTGGAGGGAGACCCATAATTATCATAAAATACTTGTGAATGTACCTAATCTGCAATTGGCTGAGCCATTCTTTATTATCACTGTGGATGGCTCTACTATATTCTACCTTACTTACATACTATAATTTACTTACCCAATCCCCTATTTGTGGATAGACAACTGCTTCCAGTTATTAATATTATGAGCACTATTATGAAAAACACAGCAAAGAATACTGCCCTAAAATTCAGAACTTTTAAGTTCTATTTTAAGGGAAGGTGACATTGCACAACTTACTTAATCTCCTTAATACTTCACTTGCCAAATAAAAACAATGATCTTTGCTTTTACCAGGATTGTGGTGAAGATCAAATATGCAGCTGTATGTGCCTATCCTTTAAATTTGTAACTTAATGATATAAATATATTTGTCTCTAGGAAGAGTCATATAAGATGAGGTTTATTGTGTGGGAATAAGATACTGTGGGCATGGGCTTTTAAGTTTTAATGAATTGTCAAGTTCTCTGCTAATGCCAAATTAGAATCACTCAAGAACAGTCATTGACTAATGTTAGAACTCAATGGAGAGTCAAACCAGGTTGTTTGCCTTCACTGATTATGGTTTTTTCCTAGAGCTACCAGTAATCTGGAGGTTGAGAATTTTCAAGATAATTAACATCTTATATATACATAAAATTTTGCTCTTTACAATGTATTCCCACATAAAATATCTTAATCATTCTTATGGCCACATGCAGAAAATTGTGGGTACTGTGCTAACTTCACATAAAAAGGAACTAAGGCTCAGAAAAATTATTGAATACAAATTTGTAAAGCTAAAGAGTGAAGCACGGGCCCAAGACTTTTAGTTCCAGGCAATCACACAGAAAACGTAGAATCCAAAGTGATGTATGGTATAGTACGCAAATCTTGAAATAGTTATGTTATTTTTATGAGACAGAGTACATTGTTATTACAACACAAGTGAACACCCATGTACACGTACATATATGGCTTTCTTCCCTGTGGAAATTCTGTAAAAAAGAATTTTCCTTTTTTTTAAATTTTCTTTTTTAAATTTACATCCAAATTACTTACCATATAGTGCAATAATGATTTCAGGAGTAGATTCCTTAATTCTCCTTACCCATTTAGCACATCCCCCCTCCCACAACCCCTCCAGTACCCCTGTTTGTTCTCCATATTTAAAGAGTCTCTTATGTTTTGTCCCCCTCCCTGTTTTTATAATGTTTTTGTTTCCCTTCCCTTATATTCATCTGTTCTGTCTTAAAGTCCTCATATGAGTGAAGTCATATGACATTTGCCTTTCTCTGACTAATTTCGCTTAGCATAATCCCTTCTAGTTCCATCCACATATTTGCAAACCACAAGATTTCATTCTTTTTGATTGCCGAGTAATACTCCATTGTGTGTGTGTGTGTGTGTGTGTGTGTGTGTGTGTGTGTGTGTATGTGTGTGTGTGTGTATGTGTG